>NC_090332.1:50515411-50517911 GCF_035084215.1 Heptranchias perlo | reverse complement strand
CACACAGAGCGACCGAGAGAGAGAGACACACAGAGCGACCGAGAGAGAGAGACACACAGAGCGACCGAGAGAGAGAGACACAGAGCGAGAGAGAGAGACACAGAGCGAGAGAGAGCGAGAGAGAGAGAGACACACAGAGCGACCGAGAGAGAGAGACACACAGAGCGACCGAGAGAGAGAGAGACACACAGAGCGACCGAGAGAGAGAGACACACAGAGCGACCGAGAGAGAGAGACACACAGAGCGACCGAGAGAGAGAGACACACAGAGCGACCGAGAGAGAGAGACACACAGAGCGACCGAGAGAGAGAGACACACAGAGCGACCGAGAGAGAGAGACACAGAGCGAGAGAGAGAGAGAGACACACAGAGCGACCGAGAGAGAGAGACACACAGAGCGACCGAGAGAGAGAGACACACAGAGCGACCGAGAGAGAGAGACACACAGAGCGACCGAGAGAGAGAGACACACAGAGCGACCGAGAGAGAGAGACACACAGAGCGACCGAGAGAGAGAGACACACAGAGCGACCGAGAGAGAGAGACACACAGAGCGACCGAGAGAGAGAGACACACAGAGCGACCGAGAGAGAGAGACACACAGAGCGACCGAGAGAGAGAGAGACACACAGAGCGACCGAGAGAGAGAGAGACACACAGAGCGACCGAGAGAGAGACACACAGAGCGACCGAGAGAGGGAGACACACAGAGCGACCGAGAGAGGGAGACACACAGAGCGACCGAGAGAGGGAGACACACAGAGCGACCGAGAGAGAGAGAGACACACAGAGCGACCGAGAGAGAGAGACACACAGAGCGACCGAGAGAGAGAGACACACAGAGCGACCGAGAGAGAGAGACACACAGAGCGACCGAGAGAGAGAGACACACAGAGCGACCGAGAGAGAGAGACACAGAGCGAGAGAGAGAGACACAGAGCGAGAGAGAGCGAGAGAGAGAGAGACACACAGAGCGACCGAGAGAGAGAGACACACAGAGCGACCGAGAGAGAGAGAGACACACAGAGCGACCGAGAGAGAGAGACACACAGAGCGACCGAGAGAGAGAGACACACAGAGCGACCGAGAGAGAGAGACACACAGAGCGACCGAGAGAGAGAGACACACAGAGCGACCGAGAGAGAGAGACACACAGAGCGACCGAGAGAGAGAGACACAGAGCGAGAGAGAGAGAGACACACAGAGCGACCGAGAGAGAGAGACACACAGAGCGACCGAGAGAGAGAGACACACAGAGCGACCGAGAGAGAGAGACACACAGAGCGACCGAGAGAGACACACAGAGCGACCGAGAGAGAGAGACACACAGAGCGACCGAGAGAGAGAGACACACAGAGCGACCGAGAGAGAGAGACACACAGAGCGACCGAGAGAGAGACACACAGAGCGACCGAGAGAGAGAGAGAGACACACAGAGCGACCGAGAGAGAGAGACACACAGAGCGACCGAGAGAGAGACACACAGAGCGACCGAGAGAGGGAGACACACAGAGCGACCGAGAGAGGGAGACACACAGAGCGACCGAGAGAGGGAGACACACAGAGCGACCGAGAGAGAGAGACACACAGAACGACCGAGAGAGAGACACAGAACGACCGAGAGAGAGACACACAGAGCGACCGAGAGAGAGAGACACAGAGCGACTGAGAGAGACACACAGAGCGAGCGAGAGAGACACACAGAGCGAGAGAGAGAGACACACAGAGCGAGCGAGAGAGACACACAGAGCGAGCGAGAGAGACACACAGAGCGAGCGAGAGAGACACACAGAGCGAGCGAGAGAGACACACAGAGCGAGCGAGAGAGACACACAGAGCGAGCGAGAGAGACACACAGAGCGAGCAAGGGAGACACACAGAGCGAGAGAGAGAGACACACAGAGCGAGAGAGAGAGACACACAGAGCGAGAGAGAGAGACACACAGAGCGAGAGAGAGAGACACAGAGCGAGAGAGAGAGAGACACAGAGCGAGAGAGAGAGACACACAGAGCGAGAGAGACTCACAGAGCGAGCGAGAGAGGCACAGAGCGAGCGAGAGAGACACACAGAGCGAGAGAGAGAGACACACAGAGCGAGAGAGAGAGACACACAGAGCGAGAGAGAGAGACACACAGAGCGAGAGAGAGAGACACACAGAGCGAGAGAGAGAGACACACAGAGCGAGAGAGAGAGACACACAGAGTGAGAGAGAGACACACAGAGCGAGAGAGACTCACAGAGCGAGAGAGAGAGACACACAGAGCGAGAGAGAGAGACACACAGAGCGACCGAGAGACAGAGAGACACACAGAGCGAGAGAGAGAGAGACACACAGAGCGAGAGAGAGAGACACACAGAGCGAGAGGGAGAGACACACAGAGCGAGAGAGGGACACACAGAGCGAGAGAGAGAGAGAGAAACACACACAGAGCGACCGAGAGAGAGAGAGACACACAGAGGGAGAGAGAGAGAGACACACAGAGCGACCGAGAGATAGA
>NC_090332.1:50307911-50510411 GCF_035084215.1 Heptranchias perlo | reverse complement strand
CAGACAGTTTTACACTTGAAGCCGACTTACTAGCTCTGCTCCGCATTGCCTCCAGTACTTCGATGTCTACTTTAATGTCTTGGTGACCAGAAGTGGACACAAGGTGCGGTCTAACCAGAGTACCGTACTGTTTGATCACTACTTCCTCTGACTTATATTCCACTGTTTGGACTTTGTGCTTCAACTAGGTAACACACTAATGGGAAGCCAAACACTAATGAACTTTATACATGATTTTTTGAAGAAACAGACCGAATTGTAATGTTTACTCCAGAATATTCCTTCAACAGTATAGAATCATAGAAATTTATGGCACACGAGGAGGCCATTCGGCCCATTGTGTCTGTGCCGGCCGAGAAAGAGCTGTCCAGCCTAATCCCACTTTCCAGCTCTTGGTCCGTAGCCCTGTAGGTTACGGCACTTCAAGTGCATGTCCAAGTACTTTTTAAATGCGATGAGGATTTCTGCCTCTACCACCCTTTCAGGCAGTGAGTTCGAGACCCCCACCACCTTCTGGGTGAAAAAATTTCTCCTCAACTTTCCTCTAATCCTTCTACTAATTATTATAAATCTATGCTCCCAAATCACTGACCCCTCTGCTAATGGAAACAGGTCCTCCCTCTAAACTCCATCTAGGCCCCTCATAATTTTATACACCTCAATTAAATCACCCCTCAGCCTCCCCTGTTCCAAAGAGAACAACCCCAGCCTATCCAATCTTTCCTCATTGCTAAAATTCTCCAGTCCTGGCAACATCCTCGTAAATCTCCTCTGTACCCTCTCTAGTGTAATCACACCTTTCCTGTAATGTGGTGACCAGAACTGTAAGCAGTACTCAAGCTGTGGCCTAATTAATGTTTTATACAGTTCTAGCATAACCTCCCTGCTCTTATATTCTATGTCTCGGCTAATAAAGGAAAGTATCCCGAATGCCTTTTTAAACCTCCTTATCTACCTGTCCTGCTGCCTTCAGGGATCTGTGGACATGCACTCCAAAGTCCCTCTGTTCCTCCACACCTCTCAGTATCCTACCATTTATTGTGTATCCCCTTGCCTCGTTTGCCCTTCCCAAATGCAATACCTCACACTTCTCTGGATTGAATTCCATTTGCCACTTTTCTGCCCACCTGACCAGTCCATTGATACCTTACAAACATACGAATTAAGAGCAGGAGTAGGCCATTCAGCCCCTCGAGCCTGCTGTGCCATTTGATAAGATCATGGCTGATCTGATGATGACCTCAACCTTACTTTCCTGTCTACCTTTGACTCCCTTGTTAATCAGGAATCTATCTGACACAGCCTTAAAAATATTCAATGACCCTGCCTCCACCGCTTTCTGGGGAAGGGAGTTCCACAGACTCACGACCCCCAGAAAAAATTTCTCCTCATCTCCGTCTTAAATGGGAGACCCCTTATTTTTTAAACTGTGGTTCTAGTCTCTCCCACAAGGGGAAACATCCTCTCAGCATCTACCCCTTCAAGTCCCCTCAGGATCTTATATGTTTCAATAAGATCACCTCTCATTCTTCTAAACTCCTGTGTATATAGGCCCAACTTGTCCAACCTTTCCTCATAAAATAACCCCATCATCCTAGGAATCAGTCGAGTGAACCTTCCCTGAACCGCCTCGAAAGCAATTATGTCCTTTCTTAAATAAGGAGGCCAAAACTGCACACAGTATTCTAGATGTGGTCTGACCAATGCCCTGTACAACTGTAGCAAAACATCTCTACTTTTATATT
This sequence comes from Heptranchias perlo, assembly GCF_035084215.1. NCBI lineage: Eukaryota > Metazoa > Chordata > Chondrichthyes > Hexanchiformes > Hexanchidae > Heptranchias > Heptranchias perlo. The sequence goes on along the minus strand of NC_090332.1, from coordinate 50,508,666 downwards.
CCATTCCCCTTGCAATAAATGACAACATTCCATTTACCTTCCTAATCACTTGCTGTACCTGCATATTAACTTTTTGTGATTCATGTACTAGGGTACCCAGATCCTTCTGTATCTCAGAGTTCTGCAATCTCTCTCCATTTAAATAATATACTGCTTTTCTATTCCTCCTGCCAAAGTGGACAAGTTCACATCTTCCCACATTATACTCCATCTGCCAAATTTTTGCCCATTCACTTAACCTATCTATATCCCTTTGCAGACTCCTTATGTCCTTTTCACAAGTTACTTTCCTACCTACCTTTGTGTCATCAGCAAATTTAGCAACCATACATTCGGTCCCTTCATCCAAGTCATTGGTATAGATTGTAAATAGTTGAGGCCCAAGCACTGATCCCTGTGGCGCTCCACTCGTTACATCTTGCCAACCTGAAAATAACCCATTTATGCCTTCTCTTTGTTTCCTGTTAGCTAATCAATCCTTTATCCATGCTAATATGTTACCCCCCTATACCATGAGCTCTTATTTTGTGTAGTAGCCTTTGATGTGGCAACTTGTCAAATGCCTTCTGGAAATCCAAGTACACCACATCCACAGGATCCCCTTTATCCACATTGCTTGTTACTTCCTCAAAGAACACTAATAAATTAGTCAAACACGATTTCCCTTTCACAAAGCCATGTTGACTCTGCCTGATTGCATTGAGATTTTCTAAGTGCCCAGCTATAACCTCCTTAATAATAGATTCTAGCATTTTCCCTATGACATTTAAGCTAACTGGCTTATAGTTTCCTGCTTTCTGTCTCCCTCCTTTCTTGAATAGAGGAGTTACATTTGCTATTTTCCAATCTGATGGAACCTTTCCAGAATCTAGGGAATTTTGGAAAATTAATGCCAATACATCTACTAGCTCTGCAGCTACTTCTTTTAAGACCCGAGGATAAAGTCTGTCAGGACTTGGGGACTTGTCAGCTTTTAGTTCTAATAATTTTTTCCAAACCCTTTCCCTGGTGATTGTAAATGTTTTAAGTTCTTCCTGCAGTCTACAGCTTTCCTCCTCATTATGAACCACACGGCCAACTTTTGTATCATTTGCAAACTTCTTCATCATGCCCCCTACATTTAAGTCCAAATCATTGATATATACCACAAAAAGCGAGGGACCTAGTACCGAGCTCTGCAGAACTTCACTGGAAACAGGCTTCCAGTCACAAAAACACCTGTCGACCATTACCCTTTGCTTCCTGCCACAGCCAATTTAGGATCCAACTTGCCACTTTCCCTTGGATCCCATGGGCTTTTACTTTTCTGATCAGCCTGCCATGTGGGACCTTGTCAAAAGCCTTGCTAAAATCCATGTAGACTACATCGACCCTCCTTGTTAACGCTTCAAAATATTCAATCAAGTTAGTCAGACACAACCTTCTCTCAACAAATCCATGCTGACTGTCCTTGATTAATCCGTGCCTTCCAAAATGACGATTAGTACTATCCCTCAGGACTTTGTCCAATAATTTGCCCACCATCGAGGTTAGGCTGACTGGCCTGTAATTACTCAGTCTATCCCTTTCTCCCTTTTTAAATAATGGTACAACGATAGCAGTCCTCTAGCACGATGCCTGTAGCCATAAAGGATTGGAAAATGATGGTCAGAGCCTCTGCTATTTCCTCCCTTGGTTCTCTGAACAGCCTGGGATACATTTAGAGTCATAGAGTTATACAGCACGGATAGAGGCCCTTCGGCCCATCGTGTCCGCGCCGGCCATCAGCCCTGTCTACTCTAATCCCATATTCCAGCATTTGGTCCGTAGCCTTGTATGCTATGGCATTTCAAGTGCTCATCCAAATGCTTCTTGAATGTTGTGAGGGTTCCTGCCTCCACAACCCTATCAGGCAGTGAGTTCCAGACTCCAACCACCCTCTGGGTGAAAAAGTTCTTTCTCAAATCCCCTCTAAACCTCCCGCCTTTTACCTTGAATCTATGTCCCCTTGTTATAGTACCCTCAACGAAGGGAAAAAGCTCCTTAGTATCCATCCTATCTGTGCCCCTCATAATTTTGTACACCTCAATCATGTCCCCCCTCAGCCTCCTCTGCTCCAAGGAAAACAAACCCAATCTTCCCAGTCTCTCTTCATAGCTGAAGCGCTCCAGCCCTGGTAACATCCTGGTGAATCTCCTCTGCACCCTCTCCAAAGCGATCACATCCTTCCTGTAATGTGGCGAGCAGAACTGCACACAGTACTCCAGCTGTGGCCTGACCAGTGTTTTATACAGCTCCATCATAACCTCCTCGCTCTTATATTCTATGCCTCGGCTAATAAAGGCAAGTATCCCATATGCCTTCTTTACCACCTTATCTACCTGTTCCGCCGCCTTCAGGGATCTGTGAACTTGCACACCAAGATCCCTCTGACCCTCTGTCTTGCCTAGGGTCCTCCCATTCATTGTGTATTCCCTTGCCTTGTTAGTCCCTCCAAAGTGCATCACCTCGCACTTTTCCGGTTTAAATTCCATTTGCCACTGTTCCGCCCATCTGACCAACCCATCTATATCGTCCTGCAGACTGAGGCTATCCTCCTCGCTATTTACCACCCTACCAATTTTTGTATCATCAGCGAACTTACTGATCATACCTTTTACATTCATATCCAAGTCATTAATGTAGACCACAAACAGCAAGGGACCCAGCACCGATCCCTGTGGTACCCCACTGGCCACAGGCTTCCAGTCACAAAAACAACCTTCGACCATCACCCTCTGCCTTCTGCCACTAAGCCAGTTTTGTATCCAAAGTGCCAAGGCACCCTGGATTCCATGGGCTCGTACCTTCTTGACCAGTCTCCTGTGCGGGACTTTATCGAAGGCCTTACTGAAATCCATGTATACCACATCCACTGCGTTACCCGCATCCACACGCCTAGTCACCCCCTCAAAAAATTCAATCAAATTAGTCAGACATGATCTTCCCTTGACAAAGCCATGTTGACTATCCCTGATTAATCCTTGCTTCTCCAAGTGGAGACTAATTTTGTCCTTCAGAATTTTTTCCAATAATTTTCCTACCACTGATGTTAGGCTCACTGGCCTGTAGTTCCCCGGTTTTTCCCTACTCCCCTTCTTGAATAATGGTATTACATTAGCGGTTCTCCAGTCCTCTGGCACATCCCCTGTGGCCAGAGAGGTTCTGAATATATGTGTCAGAGCCCCCGCAATCTCCTCCTTTGCCTCACACAGTAGCCTGGTGATTTATCTACTTTCAAAGATGCTGAACCCCTTAATATTTACTCTCTCACTATGTTTATCCCATCCAATATTTCACACTCCTCCTTCTTAACTACAATGTCTGCATCGTCCCCCTCTTTTGTGAAGACAGAGGCAAAGTATTCATTAAGACCCATACTCACGTCTTCCACCTCCACACACAAGTTACCTTTTTGGTCTCTAATAGGCCCTACTCTTTCCTTAGTTATCCTCTTGCTCTTTATTTATAAAATATCTTTGGGTTTTCCTTGATTTTACTTGCCAATATTTTTACATGCCCTCTCTTTGCTTTCCTATTTTCCTTTTTAATTTCACCCCTGTACTTTCTATACTCCTCTCGGCTTTTTGCAGAATTGAGCTCTTGGTGTCTGACATAAGCTTCCCTTTTTTGCCTTATCTTACCCTGTATGCTCCTTGACATCCAGGGGGCTCTAGATTTGGGAGACCCACCCTTTTTCTTGTGGGAACATATTTGCTCTGAACCCTCTATCTCCTCCTTGAATGCCTCCCACTGCTGTGACACTGATTTACCTTCAAGTAGCTGTTTCCAGTCCACTTTTGCGAAATCACATCTCAGCTTGGTAAAATTGGCCTTTCCCCAATTGAGAACTTTTACTCCTGGTCTTTGTCCAATGCTAAATCTAACTGAATTATGATCACCACCACTAATGCTCCTTTCACCTGCCCAGCTTCATTCCCTAAAACTAAGTCCAGAACTGCCCCCTCACTTGTTGGGCTTGCTACGTACTATGTAAAAAAAGTTCTCCTGAATGCATTTTAAGAATTATGCGCCCCCTATACCTTTTACTGCTTCTATCCCAGTTAATATTAGGGTAGTTGAAATCCCCTATTACTGCCCTATTGTTTTGCACTTTTCAGAAATTTGCCTACATATTTGCTCTTCAATCTCCCTCTGACTATTCAGGGTTCTATAGTACACTCCCAACTGTGTGATTGCCCCCTTTTTGTTCTTCAGTTCAACCCATATGGCCTCATTTGATCCTTTTAACATATCATCCCGCCTCACAACTGTAATTGTTTCTTTAACCAATATTGCGACCCCCTCTTCCTTTTTTTATCCCCCTCTCTATCTCATCTGAAAACCCTGTAACCAGGAATGTTGAGCTGCCATTCCTGCCCTTCTTTAAGCTATGTTTCAGTAATAGCTATGATATCATACTTCCACATGTCTATTTGTGCCCTCAGCTCATCTGCCTTATTCAGTGGACATGATGTGGAGATGCCGGTGATGGACTGGGGTGGACAAATGTAAGGAATCTTACAACACCAGGTTATAGTCCAACAATTTTATTTTAAAATCACAAGCTTTCGGAGATTATCCCCTTTGTCAAGTGAATGAGTGAAAGATTCTCAAATCGCATATCTTATATTAGGCTGGGACAGCATCACACCAATCAAAAGGTGTCGTTGTTGTTCAAACAGGCCAGTCACGGAGAACAGCATGTCCCAGTACACTGGATATACATTGTGTCAATTACACAGACAGAAAGAAAGAGACCCAAATGGCAGAGAGAGAGAGAGAGAATATTAAAACACATAACTTTTTTTTCCCTTTTTGCTGGTGGGGTTACGTGTAGCGTGACATGAACCCAAGATCCCGGTTGAGGCCGTCCTCATGGGTGCAGAACTTGGCTATCAACTTCTGCTCGACTATTTTGTGCTGTCGTGTGTCCCGAAGGCTGCCCTGGAGAACGCTGACCCGAAGATCAGTGGCTGAATGTCCTTGACTGCTGAAGTGTTCCCCGACTGGGAGGGAACCCTCCTGTCTGGCGATTGTTGCGCGGTGTCCGTTCATCCGTTGTCGCAGTGTCTGCATGGTCTCGCCAATGTACCATGCTCTGGGGCATCCTTTCCTGCAACGTATGAGGTAGACAACATTGGCTGAGTCACAGGAGTATGAACAATGTACCTGGTGGGTGGTGTCCTCTCGTGGTGGTGGTGGTATCCGTGTCGATGATCCGGGGAAGTACTGGACGAGGAGGAACGTGATGGACACCTACAGACGCTGAAAGACGCCCTCGTAAGAACGGGATATGACGCTGGACTTGTCGATCGACAGTTCCGACGGGCCACAGCGAAGAATCGCATAGACCTCCTCAGAAGACAAACACGGGATGCAACCAACAGAGTACCCTTCGTCGTCCAGTACTTCCCCGGAGCGGAGAAACTACGCCATGTTCTCCGCAGCCTTCAACATGTCATCGATGATGACGAACACCTCGCTAAGGCCATCCCCACGCCTCCACTACTCGCCTTCAAACAGCCACCCAACCTCAAACAGACCATCGTTCGCAGCAAATTACCCAGCTTTCAGGAGAACAGCGTCCACGACACCACACAACCCTGCCACGGCAACCTCTGCAAGACATGCCAGATCATCGACACGGATACCACCATCACACGAGAGGACACCACCCACCAGGTACATGGTTCATACTCCTGTGACTCCGCCAACGTTGTCTACCTCATACGTTGCAGGAAAGGATGCCCCGGAGCATGGTACATTGGCGAGACCATGCAGACACTGCGACAACGGATGAACGGACACCGCGCAACAATCGCCAGACAGGAGGGTTCCCTCCCAGTCGGGGAACACTTTAGCAGTCAAGGACATTCAGCCACTGATCTTCGGGTCAGCGTTCTCCAGGACAGCCTTCGGGACACACGACAGCGCAAAATCGTCGAGCAGAAGTTGATAGCCAAGTTCTGCACCCATGAGGACGGCCTCAACCAGGATCTTGGGTTCATGTCACGCCACACGTAACCCCACCAGCAAAAAGGGGAAAAAAAGTTATGTGTTTTAATATTCTCTCTCTCTCTGCCATTTGGGTCTCTTTCTTTCTGACTGTATAATTGACACAATGTATATCCAGTGTACTGGGACGTGCTGTTCTCCGTGACTGGCCTGTTTGAACAACAACGACACCTTTTGATTGGTGTGATGCTGTCCCAGCCTAATATAAGATATGCGATTTGAGAATCTTTCATTCATTCACCTGACGAAGGGGATAATCTCCGAAAGCTTGTGATTTTAAAATAAAATTGTTGGACTATAACCTGGTGCTGTAAGATTCCTTACATTTATTCAGTAGATTCCTTGCATTGAAGTATATACCATTAAGCACTGTCAAACTCCTTTGTTGTCTACTTTCTAGCCTTTGTTTCCTCTGCCTTCCAAACTCGCTTACTAATTTTCTGCCTTCCATTTGCAGCTTTGCTTCTCTCCCTTCTGAATCTGTGAAGTAATTCCTAAAATTATCTTAGAAATTAATGTGGGGGGGCGCGCAGGAGAGAAAGAGGAGGGAAGAGAATATCAGGTGTGCAATTAGAGGTAATCACTTCCAGTCAACTACACAATAGATTAATGTCCTCACTTTAATTGTACAAACAGTAATGGATCTGTGTGACTATTTTCACTATTAGTGTAGGCACTGTAAATATCATACATCTAAATTTTTAATCACTTGCAAGAACTGCAGCTCAAGTTTTAACTAGTTTATTCAAGATACTGTGAATAAAGACCCATGTTTTAGTTTAACACATTTCCCAGCTTTTACGTTGAGCATATCAAAATCAGAATTAGAGAAATTTCAAAACAGGAAGATGCCATTTGGCCCATCGGACTTTTGCTAGAAACACAGAAAATAGGAACAAGCGTAGGCCATTAGGCCATTCGGCCCTTCGGGCCTGCTCCGCCATTCAAAATGATCATGGCTGATCATCTAATGAGTTGCACATCAGTTGCAAATCACATTTTGATATGCTTTCCCTGCACTATTTAAATATGTATATAATTCCCTCTTAAATTTTATGACTGACTTAGATGCAGCAGCCACTTATGGTAATACATTCTATGCTCTAATAACAAAGATATATCCTCTAACCCCCCCGATTATGCTTTCTGTACTAACCCAACATTCATGCCACTTTGTTACTAATTCAGTGGAAATCTTTCACCATTTAATGTAACTTTCAAAATTTGGAGCACTAATTAGATCCTTCTAACATTCTCTTGCCGTGAATACAGTTCTACCAATGTATTATTTTTGGTATGTACAAAAGTTGTGTTTTTTTCAGCTGGAAGAAATCATATCCTGAATGAGTAAATGAACTGACTTCAGTTTTGATATTCAGGTCTTATTTGTACCAACACAACTAACCGGAGCAAAACTCCCCCACTTTCCCCAAATTTGGTTATCCACTGCTTCATCTCCAGTTTGCTTAGGAACTTAGGAATAGGCCATTTAGCCCCTTGACCTTGCTCTGCCATTCAATTAGATCATGGTTAATCTGTACCTCAATTCTATTTTCCTTCCTTTGCTCCCCTGATACCCTTACCTAACAAAAATCTATCAATCTCAGTCCTGAAAGGTTCAAATTTCCTAGCATCCACAGCCTTTTGGGGGAGAGAATTCCAGATTTCTACTACCCTGTAGGTGGAAAAAGTGCTTCCTGATCTCGTTTCTGAACGGCCTAGCAATATTTTAAGATTATGTCCCCTTGTTCTCGATTTCCTCACCAGAAGAAATAGTTTCTCTGTATCTATCTATTGAATACTTTTAACATTTTCAACACCTCGATCTTCTACACTTAAGGCCTTCTGTCCTTGTGCCAAGAGAAACACATAACTGTCAAGGCTTCCTAAATTGTTATGGGCATAGCTTGAGGCTCAGGGCAACTACAAAGTGGAAACAACATTCCAGTTCCAACTTTTGTGGTGGCAGATAAAACAATTGGATAAATAATTTTTGATCCAAATAAAACTAGGTAAAAGCTCCAGGCGAGTCCAAAGGCCTTCCTGCCAAAATACCATATTAAATACGGATGATTCACAATATGTGTTTCCAGCTCACCAGCCCAGCAAGCCAAAGCTAAAGGTTAATAGTGCAGTTTTCAAACTCACATTCAAAAAGGTTCCAACGGTGGATAAATCAACTCATGAAGAACTAAATAAGGGCCCTTATTGGGAGCTTGAGGGTATCTAACTGGACACAATTTCCAAGTAATTTACAAAACAGGATACCAACAGATGATCCTCTAATGATCCAAGTAAAATGAGTCATCAAAAGTGAACTAGCAACATCATAATTATAAATAGAACTAGGTTTTAATCCAATGTGAATCAAATGCTGGAGACAATCCACAATATGTAGGACATCATATGAGACAGGACCATTGTATGTTAAAACTCCTATTGATAGATTCAGGAGAGCAGCAATCAAACTATCTACCGCCAAGGAGTGAATCCAACAATTGTCATCTTTCACTAACCAGACCATCAACCAGAATGCTTCTGGGTCCAGATGCTACAAGTGACTGCAACCCCAGACTGAGGGGAGACACTGCCTGCAAGGCAGTGGGATTTTATCTCTGTTCATTGTCATGTTCAAGAATCACAGTTTACCAGCCCAGCGAGGGGTTACCTGTATAAATGTTGCTCTGTCTGCTTGTATCTTTCCAACCACCTGGAGGTAATGCACCCAAACTTGTATCCAGAAAAAGAGGGGAACATCCAGCCTCCAAGCTGACACATCCAGTATCCTCAAATGAAACTGCAATTGATGGTTGCCCAGAGAGGGAAATAGGCACCCCCACCCCCCTCAAGATGCACCCAAATCCTCAAGATGCTCTGAACTACCTCTAGATGATCTCCCACCCCTGAGGGTGAACTTTTGAGATTAAGGAGCACCTCCACGGAAATATTGAGGCAAGAGAATAATCTCTTGACACAGACAAAGGAATACTTGTAGGATCAAATCTTGACAAAGGAATCAGGAACAAATCGCCCTTATGCTCATTGATGCAACGGACCACCATAATGTTGTCCAACCACACGCATACCAGCGGTCTCTAAACTATGGTCTGGATATTTCCAGACCTAGTCATACGACCCTTAGATGCTATTGCTTGATGCATCAGGTGGAGTGCTTGATCATACGCTTACCATGTACACAGTTCCTTTGAAGATTGAAGTGTCCCAATCTATCAGGAGCACATCTGTTACCAGTATCAATGCGCAAAAAGCTGCAATACATTGTATTTACAGGAGAACAATGTGATGCCGAAATCTAAGACCATCCTTTCTAGTTGGGAAAAGATAGCTATACAGCATGGTGCAGAAAAAAATCTATTGGGTTTTCTGACCAAAATTAGCTTCTGCCTGGATTATAGAATCTCAAAATTGGCTAAAAATCCCAGCAATTTGACTATATTGAGTATTTATTGCACTGCAGATCTGACAGATCACAGGAATGAGAGCCAATTGTATAAATACAGATATACAAGCATTCTGAAGTGCGCTGAAACTGACGGGCACCTTAGGTGAATGACAGGGTGTCAAAAGGGAGTATGATAAATTTGTACCTTGATACTGAATCCAAGAAACTTTCAATGGTATTCCTATATGACAGTATAAAAGTATACATCCTTTAGGTCTATGACAGCTAATCAGTCACCTGTACACACACTGCCTGAATAAAGTGTGCTAGTGTGACCACCTTGAAATTCTCCTGCTTTAGGAATTGGTTAGAGATCTATGTGGCAGAGGGCAGAATTTCTTCCCCCTCCCCCATCTTTGAGATCTACAAGATACCTGAAGTTCTTAATCAACGGAAAAACAAACTGGTACAGGGCTTTATACAACAGAAATTGGAAACCATGTGGGACACTGCCTATTGGTAACAATCTCATTTTTACATGTGTACTCAGCACATAGTCTCCTCAAAACTATCAAACTAGGCTATACTTTTTACAATATATGGAAGAAACAGAATAATCAAAAATGCCGCATTATCCATCACCAGATATATGACCTGAAGCTATGGAAGCTAATTTTTAAAACTCAACTGGCCCCGAAAACATAATCTTAGGTTAAAAAAGACAAGAATTTTTAAAAATAATATTGTACACATTTGACAAGGTTTGAAGTTCTTGCTCTACAACACAACTGTACGAAGCATAAAATACCCCTTTTGAGAGATTGATAATATTCAGACAGCAGACCTTACTCCACCTGTGAATCCTCTTTTCAAATGCTAGGATTCAACTCCTAAGGTCTGACAGCAGTGATTTAAAGTGTCTTGCTGCTGGACCTCTGAGTAATATATTGCACATGACTGTGAAATGCTGGAAATGCTTTCTACACTGAATGTATTTTCATTAGTTACACCCCAATGTGTTCAACTTTTTCCATTGGTGGAAACGGAAAGAGAGAGAAAAAAAATACAGACCAACCAAAGTGGTTTTCCCATCACCCGCTTCAAATGATTACCCCAGACAGCCTGCCATAATGGCTCTCAGTCGTCAGGGAATACTCGTATGACTGGGCTGTTGTATGACCCTGCATACCAGAATTATCAGGAGAGCTCAATCAGTTTTCAGAGCTCTGACTGAACAGAGGTTCAGTGACTCGAGCAGCTCTGTATTTTGTGTTCAAAATTAATTTGTACCTGTGTAAGTTGAACTCATTTCCACATACACAAATCAAGACAATTTGTTAAAAAAAGAAACAAAATTGCTGTCTCAATCCCAAAGAAAAATGTGGTTCTTGACAAATAACCTCAGTTATATATCAAAATTCAACCTCAAGAAGTTTCTACATCACCCCAACAATTCATTTATACATTTTTTTTAAATTTGAGGTTTCTAATTAAATATTTTACATTTTTCAAGAATTATTCAAGAGCAATTCTCAGACCAACTTTAAAAATTCACTTTACTTCTCTCCAATAAGAGTCCTCCAAGCTTGATCCCCAAAATAGGCAATATTGTTCCCACCATAGTGCTTCAAAATCCAGTCTGTGTCCTACCACCTTGCCCCTGGATGCCAAGGGCTCCAACTCCTGCAACATTTAATCCCCCATGCTGACTGCTACGATGACACAATCTCATTTCCTGTCCCCCAAGATATAAATCAGTGATCTTGATACATTATTATTGCATATTACACAGCATAAAGCAATGTGTCCTCTGACTCTCAGGATCTCCCATGGCATTGCATTGAATGTACAGCACAAAAACAGGCCATTCGTCCCAACAGATCCATGCTGGTGTTTATGCTCCATACGAGCCTCCTCCCACCCTACTTCATCTAAACTAACATATCCTTCTATTCCTTTCTACCACATGTATTTATCTAACTTCCCTTAAATGCATCTGCATTATTTGCCTCAACTACTCCTTGTAGTAGCGAGTTCCACATTCTAACCATTCGCTGGGTAAAGAAGTTTCTCCTGAATTCCTTATTGGATTTATTAGTGACTATCTTATATTTATGGCCCCTAGATTTGGCCTCCCCAAGTGGAAACATCTTTTCCACATCTAATCTATCAAACCCTTTCATAATCTTAAAAACATCCATCAGGTCACCCCTCAGCCTTCTTTTTTTCTAGAGAAAAGAGCCCCAGCTTGTTCAATGTTTCATGATAAGTTCTAGTACCATCCTTTTAATCTTTTTTGCACTTTATGCAGTGCCTCTATATCCTTTATATAATATGGAGACCAGAACTGTGCACAATACTCTATGTGTGGTCTAACGAAGGTTCTATACAAGTTTAACATTACTTTTCTGCTTTTCCTCTAGAAATGAAGCTCAGTGAGTGCTTGACTTGCTTTTTTTTTAAAAAATGGCTTTATTAGCCTATGTCGCTACTTTAAATGATTTGTGAATCTTTACTCCTAGTTCCTTTTGCCCTTCTACCCCGTTTAGACTCTTATTTTCCATGGAGTATGTGGCTTCCTTATTCTTCCTACCAAAATGTATCACCTCACATTTATCTATATTGAAATTAATTTGCCAATTACACGCCCATCATGCAAGTTTATTAATGTTGTCTTCTATTTTGTCGCAGCCCTCCTCGGTATTAACTATACCCCTCAATTTGGTGTTAGCCGCAAATTTTGAAATTGTACGTCCGATTCCAGAGTCCAAATCGTTTATGTAAATGGTCCCAGCACTGATCCTTGTGGAACACCACTTCCTGCCTTTTGCCGATCTGTATAACTACCCTTAATCTCTACTCTGTTTTGTTTTGTAACCAGCTCAATATCCATTCTGCTACTTGTTCCGACTCCACATGCTCTGACCTTAGTCATGAATCACTATGCGGTCGGTACCTTATCAAAGGCCTTTTAAAATCCAAATATTACATCTACTACATTAGCCTTGTTACTTCTTCAAAAAATTCAATAAGGTTGATCAAGCATGACCTTCCCTTTTGAAATCCATGCTGACTATTATATTTTTGGTTTCCAGATGTTTTTCTATTACTTCTTTGAGCAAAGATTCTATTATCTTTTCTACCACCGACATTAAGCTAACCTAGTTCCCTGGGCGACTTCTTTTTAAATATAGGAATCACATTAGCTGTCTGCCAGTCCTCTTCGCTTTCCTAATATTCTTTTTATTTCTTTCCTAACATCTTCGGATTCCCTTTCGTCATCCTTTCCTTTATTGTCTATAAATCATAGACTAGTTAAAGCACAGGAGGCCATTCGACCCATCGAGCCTGTGCCGGTCCCATTCCCCCGTTCTTTCCCCATAGCCCTGCAAATTTTATCTGCTTCCACCACCCTTTCAGGCAGCGCATTCCAAATCATAACTACTCGCTGCGTAAAAAAGTTTTTCCTCATGTCGCCTTTGTTTTTTTTGCCAATCACCTTAAATCTGTGTCTTCTGGTTCCCTTCAGCCAATGGGAAGAGTTTCTCTTTATTTACATGCAAAAACCTTTCATGATTTTCAACACTTCTATCAAATCTCCTCTCAACCTTCTCTGCTCTAAGGAGAACAATCCCAGCTTCTCCAGTCTACCAACATAAACGAGGTCCCTCATCCCTGGAACAATTCTGGTAGATCTTTTCTGCACCCTCTATAAGGCCTTCACAACCTTCCTAAGGTGCGGTGCCCAGAACCGGACAAAATGCTCCAGTTGTGGCCGAACCAGAGTTTTATAAAGGTTCATCATAACTTCCTTGCTTTTCTACTCTATACCTCGATAAAGAAAAAATATATCACTTCGCATTTCTCTGCGTTAAATTTCATCTGCCATGTGTCTGCCCATTCCACCAGCCTGTCTATGTCCTCTTGAAGTCTATTACTATCCTCCTCACTGTTTACTACTCTTCCAAGTTTTGTGTCATCTGCCAATTTTGAAGTTGTGCCCTGTACACCCACATCCAAGTCAGTAATATATCAAAAAAAAGTGGTCCTCGTACCAACCAATCACTGTATACCCTCCTCCAGTCCAAAAAACAACTATTCACCACTACTGTTTCCTGTCACTTAGCCAATTTCATATCCATGCTGCCACTGCCCCTTTTATTCCATGGACATCAATTTTGCTGACAAGCCTATTATGTGGCACTCTATCAAACACCTTTTGAAAATACATATACACATCAACCACCGCATTGCAGTCATCAACCCTCTCTTACCTGATCAAAAAACTCAATCAAATTAGTTAAAAACTATTTGCCTTTAACAAATCCGTGCTGGCTTTCCTTTATTAATCCACACTTGTCCAAGTGACTATTAATTTTGTCCCGGATCATCGTTTCTAAAAGCTCCCCCACCACCGAGGTTAGACTGACTGGCCTATAGTTGCCAGATTTATCCTTAACCCCTTTTTTAAAAAAAGAGTATAACATTTGCAATTCTCCAGTCCTCTGGCACCACCCCCATATCTAAGGAGGATTGGAAGATTATGGCCGGCACCTCTGCAATTTCCACCCATACTTCCCTCAGCAACCTAGGATGCATCCCACACGGACTGGGTTACTTATCTACTTTAAGTACAGCCAGCCTTTCTAGTACTTTATCAATTTTTAGCCCATCCAGTATCTCAACTACCTCCTCTTTTACTGTGGCTTTGGCAGCATCTTCTTCCTTGGTAAAGACAGATGCAAAATACTCATTTAGTACCTCAGTCATGCCCTCTGCCTCCATGCGTAGATCTCCTTTTTGGTCTCTAATCAGTCCCACAACTGCTCTTACTACCCGTTTACTATTTACATGCCTACGGAAAACTTTTGGATTCCCTTTTATGTTGGCCGCCAGTCTACTCTCATACTCTCTCTTTGCCCCTCATATTTCCTTTCTCACTTCTCTGCACTTTGTATATTCAGCCTGATTCTCAACCTGACATCTGTTATATGCCTGCTTTTTCTGCTTCATCTTTCTCTCTCTTTCGCCATCCAGGGAGGTCTGGCTTTGGTTGCTCTACCTTTCCCCCTCGTGGGAATGTACCTAGACCGTACCCGAACCATCTCCTCTTTAAAGGCCGCCCATTGTTCGATTTGCCTGCTAATCTTTGATTCCAATTCACCCGGGCCAGATCTGTTCTCATCCCACTGAAATTGGCCCTCCCCAAATTAAGTATTTTTACTCTAGATTGCTCCTTGTCCTCTTCTATAACAAATCTAAATCTTATGCTACTATAATTACTGTTCATTAAATGTTCCCCCACTGACACTTGCTCCACTTGACCCACCTCATTCCCCAGAATCAGATCCAGCAGTGCCTCCTTCTTCGTTGGGCCAGAAACATATTGATCAAGAAAGTTCTCCTGAACACACTTCAGAAATTCCTCCCCCTCTTTGCCCTTTACATTATTACTATTCCAGTCTATATTAGAATAGTTGAAGTCTCCCATTATCACAACTCTACAGTTCCAGAACCTCTCTAATTTCCCTGCAAATTTGCTCCTCTCTATCATTCCCACTAGTTGGTGGCCTACAGAATACACCCAGTATTGTAATGGCACCTCTGTTGTTTCTTAACTCTAACCAAATAGATTCTGTCCTTGACCCCTCAAGGACATCCTCTCTCTCTAGCACTGCAATATTCTCCTTCAATCAATACTGCCATCCCCCCTCCTGTTTTTCCTTCCCTTTCGTTCCTGAACACCTTGTATGCAGGAATATTTCATATCCAGTCCTGCCCTTTTTTGAGACAGGTATTAGTTATCACCACTACATCATATTCCCATGTAGCTACTTGCACCTGCAGCTCACCAACCTTATTTACCACGCTTTGTGCGTTTACACACACATACGCTAAACCTATCCTAGACCTTCTCGTATTCTCTCAGTCTGATACCACCTAATACTGTACTATTTCTTACTCTAGTGATATCTTTCTCTCCCAATCCTTTGTGCACCTTGTTTCTCCTTTCTAATGCTGCATCCTGGTGATCATCTCCCAGCCAAATTAGTTTAAACCCTCTCTCACAGCACTAGTGAGCCTCCCCACGAGGACATTGGTCCCAGCTCTATTGAGGTGCAACACGTCCATTTTGAACAGGTCCCTCGTGCCCCAGAACTGCTCCCAATGCCCCAAGAATCTGAAGCCCTCCCTCTTGCACCACGTCTCTAGCCACGCATTAACCTGCCTTATCTTCGCATTTCTGTGCTCACTAGCGCGTGGCAGTGGGAGTAATCTAGAGATTACCACCTTTGAGGTCCTGCTTTTTAAACTTTCTCCCTAGCTCCTGAAACTCAAACCACAAGACCTCATCCCTTTTCTTTCCTATGTCATTAGTACCCACATGGACCATGACTTCTGGCTGTTCCCCTTCCCCCCGCAGAATGCTCTGCACCCTCTCCATGATGGCCTTTACCCTGGCACCAGGGAGGCAACACACCATGTGGGACTCACGTCGGCGGTCATAGAAACGCCTGTTTGTCCCCCTAACTGTCGCATCCCCTATGATTACTGCATTTCTACACTTCACTGTGCCCCCCTGTGCAACCCCTTGCCCCATGGTGCCATGAACAGGGTTGCACTCCTTCAAGATGTCATCACCCTCAATGGTGCCAGTTTGAGAGTCCCACACACCCAGAAGATTCCTGCACTGCCTGCCTCTTCCTACCCTTTCGGATGGCCACCCACCATTGACCAGAAACTTAACTGGACCAGCCACATAAATACTGTGGCTACAAGGGCAGGTCAGGGACTGGGTATTCTGCAGCGAGTGACTCACCTCCTGATTGCCCAAAGCCTTTCCACCATCGTCAAGGCACAAATCAGGAGTGTGATGGAATACTCTCCACTTGCCTGGGTGAGTGCAGCTCCAACAACACAAGAAGCTCGACACCATCCAGGACAACGCAGCCCACTTGATTGGCACCCCATCCACCACCCTAAACATTGACTCCCTCCACCATCGGTGCACAGTGGCTGCAGTGTGTACCATCGATAAGATGCACTGCAGCAACTCGCCAAGGCTTCTTCGACAGCACCACCCAAACTCGCGACCTCTACCACCTAGAAGGACAAGGGCAGCAGGCACATGGGAACAACACCACCTGCACGTTCCCTTCCAAGTCACACACCATCCCGACTTGGAAATATATTGCCGTTCCTTCATAGTTGCTGGGTCAAAATCCTGGAACTCCCTACGTAACAGCACTGTGGGAGAACCTTCACCACACGAACTGCAGCAGTTTAAGATGGTGGCTCACCACCACCTTCTTAAGGGCAAGTAGGGATGGGCAATAGATGCCGGCCTTGCCAGCGACGCCCACATCCCATGAATGAATAAAAAAAATCCTGAACTCTGTGGCTGTGGGGGGAGGGGGGGCACCTCCTGGAACGTACAATCCAGGAAACCTTCAGCCTCCCTTATGCTCTGCAGTGTCTCCAGCTGACCCTCAACCTCAGAAACCCTCAGATTGGGCTCGAGCAATTGGAGGCATTTCCTGCACATGTGGCCCTCCAGGACACATGAAGCGTCCTGAAGTTCCCACATAATTTGCAACAAATATGTATTCCTTCAAGACACAAAAACCTAACAGGAAAAGTGGTCCAACCATGGCTAACAAGGCAAATTAAAGATAGTATTAAATCAAAGGAAGAGGTATATAAAGTTGCCAGAAAAAGCAGTAAGCCTGAGGATTTGGAGCATTTTAGAATTCAGCAAAGGAGGACCAAGAAATTGATAAAGAAAGGGAAAATAGAATGAGAGTAAACTGGCAAGAAACATAAAAACGGACTGTAAAAGCTTCCATAGGTATGTAAAAGGAAAAGACTGGTGAAGGCAAATGTGGGTCCCTTACAGACAGAGACGGGAGAATTTATAATGGGGAATAAGTAAATGGCAGATAAATTAAACAAATACTTTGTGTCTGTCTTCACGGACGAAGACACAAAAAACCTCCCAGAAATACTAGAGAACCAAGGATCTGGCGAAAATGAGGAACTGAAAGAAATTAGTATTAGTAAAAAAAAAGTACTAGAGAAATTAATGGGACTGAAAGTCGATAAATCCCAAGGACTTGATGATCTACATCCCAGGGTTTTGAAAGAGGTGGTTATAGGGATAGAGCATTGATTGTCATTTTCCAAAATTCTATGGATTCTGATAGGGTTCCTGCAGATTGGAGGTAAGCAAATGTAATGCCACTATTTAAGAAAGGAGGGAGACAGAAAACAGGGAACAACAGGTCTGTTAGCCTGACATCAGTAGTAGGGAAGATGCTAGAATCTATTATAAAGGATGTGATAACAGGACACTTGGAAAATAATAATCGGATTTGGCAGAGTCAACAAGGGTTTATGAAAGGGAAATCATGTTTGACAAACCTATTGGAGTTCTTTGAGGATGTAACTAGTAGAATAGATAAGGGGGGGCCAGTGGATGTGGTGTATTTGGATTTTCAGAAGGCTTTCAATAAGGTCCCACACAGGAGGTTGGTGAACAAAGTTAGAGCACATGGAATTGGAGGTAATATACTGGCATGGATTGAGAATTGGTTAACAGACAAAACAGAGAGTAGGAATAAATAGGTCTTTTTCAGGTTGGCGGACTATGACTAGTGGGGTACCGCAGGGATTGGGCCCCAGCTATTCACAATCTATGTCAATGATTGAATGAGGGGACCAAATGTATTATTTCCAAGTTTGCTGATGACACAAAACTAGGTGGGAATGTGAGTTGTGAGGAGGATGCAAAGAGGCTTCAAGGATATAGACAGGCTAAGTGAGTGGGCAAGAACATGGCAGATGGAATATAATGTGGGAAAATGTGAAGTTATCCACTTTGGTAGGAAAAACAAAAATGCAGAGTATTTTTTAAAACGGTGAAAGATTGGGAAATGTTGATGTTCCAAAGGTACCTGGGTGCCCTTGTATTCGAATCACTGAAAGCTAACATGCAGGTGTAGCAAGCAATTAGGAAGGCATATGGTATGTTGGCCTTTATTACAAGAGGATTTGAGTACAGGAGTAAAGATGTCTTATTGCAATTATATAGGGCCTTGGTGAGATCGCACCTGGAGTACTTTGTACAATTTTGGTCTCCTTACCTAAGAAAGGATATACTTGCCATAGAGGGCGTGCAACAAAGGTTCACCAGACTGATTCCTGGGATGACGGAATTGTCGAATGAGGACAGATTGAGTAGACTAGGCCTGTATTCTCTAGACTTTAGAAGAATGAGAGGTGATCTCATTAAAACATACAAAATTCTTACGGGGTTCGAAAGGGTAGATGCAGGGAGGATGTTTCCCCTGGCTGGGGAGTCTAGAACCAGGGGTCACAGTCTCAGAATAAGGGGTAGGCCTTTTAGGACTGAGATGAGGAGAAATTTCTTCACTCAGAGTGGCGAATCTTTGGAATTCTCTACTCCAGAGGGCTGTGGAGGCTCATTCATTGAGTATGTTCAAAACAGATCGATAGATTTCTAGACATCGAGGGATATGGGGATAGTGCAGGAAAATGGTGTTGAGGTAGAAGACCAGCCATGACCTTGTGAATGGCAGAGCAGGCTCGAGGGGCCAGATGGCCTACCCCGCTCCTGTTTCTTATGATGCAGAATCGCAGCTGCCCGTCCACTATATTTGGAAACCATTTTTCCTCTAAACTCCCTTTAGATACTCGATTATTAACTTACTTACTTTTTGCTTACCCCGATTAACCTACCCTTTTATTCCTGATCTCTGAGAGCTCCTCCTCTCTGTTCACAGTGACGGCACTGTAATGTTACTCTTTTGGTTCTTAGTGAATGGAGAATGGGGCTCCTCCCCTGGTGCTCAGCGCTGCTTCTCTCGACTAAATTATCTATTTATTTATAGATAATTACTTTTTAGTCTGGTTTTATTTTGCTTTTTTTTTAAAAAAAAATTAGCACCTCCTTTCCTCTTTACACCTAATTCCCACACTCAAATTCTGAAGTTCCCACTCAGTTCACGATGCCCTCTCTGTGCTTCAGCAGACAACCTTCTACTTTATACACCTTTTGCAGACAGCAGTTACAACTGCTCAGTTAACTGTTGACTGCCACTGACTTGCAGTTTCTCTTAACCATTAACTAACTTGCATTTTCTTTTAAAGTCCTGAGTTAAATTTTAATTTCAATTCACCCACTTTACCAGAGTCAAACCCTCAGCCGTCTGTAGTTAGTGTATGCCTTTTTCTTTAATTTCAATTTTACCCTTCTCATTATTCATCCAGGTTGATTCATTATTGGCTAATTTGTTCTTGTTTTTTAGCAGAATATATTTCTCCTGAACTCAACTGATCACCTTTTTAAATATTTCTCACTGCTGTTCTTTCTCTGTCAATGTTTTTTTTAACCAATTTACCATCTCTAGTTCCATTTGCATTGTCTCAAAATTAGATTTTTTCCAATCTATTACTTTGGTCTTTCTCAATCATTATTTTAAACCTTATGTTGTGATCAGTATTGCCTAGCTGTTCCCGTACACTTACTTCACTTATCTGCTCTGCTTCATTTCCCATTACTAGATCCAACTGTGATTGCCCTCTTGTTGGGCTTCTTACATACTGGGTAAGAAAGGAATCCTGAACACACTAAAAACCCTTTGCCCTCTTACCATCATCATTACTCACAGTAAATCAGGTGCTATGCTGTTTTAGAGAAACAGGGGGTGTTATACCACACAATGCACTATTCTGGAATTCAGCAGCACAGGTTGGGGACAACGACGAGTGAGGTTAACATAAGAAATAGGAGGAGTGGCCATACAGCCCCTTGAGCTTGTTCCACCATTCAATAAGATCATGGCTGATCTTCGACCTCAACTCCACTTTCCAGTCCTATCCCTATATCCCTTGATTCCCTTAGCTTCCAAATATCCATCCATCTCAGTCTTGAATATACTCAATGACTGAGCAGCCACAGCCCTCTGCAGGAGAGAATTCCAAAGATTCACAACCCTCAGTGAAGAAATTCCTCATCTCGGTCCCAAATGGCTCACCCCTTATCTTGTGACTATGACCCCTAGTTCTAGACTCTAGCCAGAGGAAAGTGCCTCGCAGCATCTACCCTGTCAAGCTGTCAATGATTTTTATACGTTTCAATGCGATCACCTCTCATTCTTCTAAACTCCACAGAGTATAGGCCCACTCTATTCAATCTTTCCTCATAGGACAAACCTCTCATCCCAGAATCATTCTGGTGAACCTTCATTGCAAGTATATCCTTCCTTAGATAAGGAGAACAAAACTGTACACAGTACTCCAGCTGTGGTCTCACCAGAGCCCTGTATAATTGTAGCAAGACCTTCTTACTCTTATACTCTAACTCCCTTGCAATAAAGCTACATACCATTTGCCTTCCCAATTGCTGCCCCTGCGTGTTAACTTTGTGATTCATGTACAAGGACCACCCAAATCCCTCTGACTACCAACATTTCTTAGTATCTCACCTTTTAAAAAATATTCTGCATTTCTATTCTTCCTACCAAAGTGGATAATTTCACATTTCCCCACATAATACTTTATCTGCTACCTTCTTGCCCACTCACTATATCCCTTTGTAGACTCTTTGCGTCCTCCTCACAGCTTACTTTCTCACCTAGCTTTGTATCATCAACAAACTTGGATACTTTACACTCGGTCCCCTCATCTAAGTCATTGATATAGATTGTAAACAGCTGAGGCCCAAACACTGATCCTTGCGGCACCCCATTAGTTACAACCTGCCAACCTGAAAATGACCCGTTTATTCCTACTCTCTTTTCTGTCCATTAACCAATCCTCATTTCTTGCTAATATGTTACCCCCAATCCCATGAGCCCTAACCTTGTGTAACAACTTATCAAATGCCTTTTGAAAATCCAAAAATACTATATCCACTGGCTCCCCCTTATCCACCCTGCTAGTTACACCCTTAAAAAATTAATAGATTTGTCAAAAACAATTTTCCTTGCAGGATTTGGCAGCACTGAGGGTGTGACACAAGGTTTTACAGCATTGTCAGGCATTCCTGGAGTTAGGGAGTACGGTGGTGAAGTTTCCAAGATTTGGCAACACAGGGGGTGTAGTCCTGGGGTTTCACAGCACTGGGAGGGCCACATTCCTGGGGTTTCACTAACTTTTCTGGATTTGGCTCAGTGATAGCCTGAGTCAGAAGGTTGTGGGTTCAAGTCCCACTACAGAGACTTGAACACATAATCCAGACTGACTCTTCAGCGCAGTACTGAAGGAGTGCTACATTGTCAGAGGTGCTGTCTTTTGGATGAGACGATAAACCGAGACCCCATCTGCCCTCTCAAGGCCTGCTGGAAGAATTCTTTTTTAAAAATGTAAACTGTTCCCTACCAGGAAGCCGCAGGCAGGCTCTCTGATGACAGAAAGCAGCAAACTGGTTTTAATTGAACTCACGGAGTTACAAGATGGAACAATAGAGCTGGGAGGACCAAAAGTCACGTGGGAAGAAGCAACCAGAGACCAGGTAAGCATAAACTTTGATTTAAAGCATTACAAAGTGTCACTCCCGGTGATGTAGGAAGACTGAGGCAATCACAAGACAGTAGCTAGATAATATGTAGAGTATTTTTTTCCTATAATGTGCCAACAGTATTCAATGTAACTTGTATGAACTATTTTATGCATAGATATAAAAATATGCCCAGAATTTTGCTTTAATGTAAGTTTGTGTGGGAGCGTGAGGAAGGTGATGTTGGTGAATGTCTGGCTGTCTGTGTCTTTGGCCATAATATTGAAGTTTTCAGAGCAGATGAGGCCATGCTGGAGTTCGTTATGCAAGCGTGAATTTAGATATATGACAGGTGGGGAGAAGGGAGGTGGGGTGGGGAAGAAAAAAGGTTGGGTAGATTAGGATGAAATAGTGTGAAATATAAAACATTGGGGGTGTGGGGTGGGGGGGGGGGTGGGGGGGAAGGAGGAAAAGCACAGGACCATGGAGAGATTGGTGATGGTGATCAGGAAAGAGGTTGGTGACTGTAATGCACAAGTTCAGGTTGAATAGTGGAGCAAGAAGAGTGGGGGACAAGGGGAGGAGGGCAACTAGGGGTTACAGAGCCCTTGATGGAAATTATCCACACGCTCACATGTTGTCAGATCCTAGAGCCTCTCTTTCCTCCCACTGCTGCCATTTCTTCCCCCAGGCCGAACCCACAGTCCTGCGAGACTCCTACCAGACATCGCCAGATTCTGGACCCTGTTTCCAATTCCCCCAGTGTTCCAAACTTTGGGACTCCTCCCCCTATTGCTGTCAGACCCCAGAAATCCACTCAGTGCCTCATAGCACAATTCCCATGTGTTGCTTTAACCGGGGATCCCTGAAACTACTGAAGCAGATAGTAAGGACTATTCTTTACCATTTCCATCAATGGTTGAATTGTGCATGCATGCTTCAGTGCATATAGTCAGAACTGCCAGGACAAATTCTTAAAGTGCGCTCATTGTACATGTGCCGACTGTAATCAACAGAACAATTGCTGCCAAAAAAACAAACAAATGGGATACATAGCTGCAGGGTTATAACCAAGATTGTTAATAAAAGCACTCAAAAACAATTTTGTAGGTAAAATTTATTCCTGTTATTGTAAAGTGATTTTCTTTGTGTTTAGTATGCTAGTTCAAAAATGCCTAATCTTGAAAATAAGCTTTGCGAAAACAAAAGTGGCAGATTAAAAGATCGATTTTTTGAGCGATTTGATTAGTCAAGTGTTTTTTTTTAAATTAGTAGATTTTCCTTAGCGTTTACAGGAACTAAGTTGTTAGTCAAAAGAATTTGATTCTCCATTCACCTAAAGCATGCATAATAGTCACATGACAAGGTGGAACTTATTTTTCACAGCCACATCATAGCCAACAGTCTGTCTTCATATCCAATGCACATTTGATACTTTCCACTTGCAATTCTTACCATGAACGTTCAAAAAGCACCTAGTACTCTAGCAGCTGGTCCCCGCTAAACTGCACTACATGCTTATTAAAGTACACCAATAGAGGGTGCTCTTTGTCATACCACAAAGACATGAAACAGCATCAATACAAGATCATAAGAAAGCTGGTCACAAATTTAAGAACTCTTGCCCTTTAATGATAAAAATTCTGGTAATAAAATGTTGCATTTTAGGGTTTTACTCATATTTTCTTTTGCTCAGCATGTCCTCATTCCCTACAAACCAAAGTGTGACCTCACATGCATAGTAACTGCTAACGAAGCAAGCCCAGGAATCACAAGCTCTCTTGGAACATGGTGGAATAAATACCAGGCTTCGGCTGTAAACTATAGAATAGGGTATATTAAAAGCTTAAGGAGTAGCAAAGAATACAACAGATTGCAGTAGTTTAAAAGGTCATCTCAATTTCTTTTTGAATACAGAAAATAACAGATGTGATCCTTTACTAATACTGGACACAAAATAGTCCCCGTAACAATGACTTTATGCAAGGTTCTCGATTTACTTCGCCATGGACTCACCCATCTTTCTCTTGATGGCTTCAGAAGAACTGGAGAACTAAAAATATGCTCTGAGATATGCCACAGGCACCCTTTGAAGTTTGACCAGAAACAAAGGGAATCAAAAATATAGCTTTAAAAACCCAATAAAGTTGCCATATATAATTGAAGACACAGTGAATGTCTGCTGACACCCCAGGGGTAGTCCTTAGAACTGTAATGTCTACATAATAGTTGCCAGATCCAAATTCATCCATCACCTGATTGCAAACTCCTTTCAATTTAATGGACCATTTGGAAAACCAAGCAGGCTGCTGTGTCAAATAGTTCTCAACTGAAGTACATAAATGTTAGTTAGACTTGGTTCAGTTGTAGTACTCTTGCCTCTGCTTTAGATGATCTGGGTTTAAGGTATGCTCCAGAGATCTGAGCACATAATCTAGGCTGACACTTCAGTGCAGTACTGAGGGACTGCTGAACTGTCGGAGATGCCGTCTCTCGGATCAGATATTAAATCGAGACTCCATCTGCCCTCTCAGGTGGATGTAAAATATCCTATGGCACTATTTGAATAGCGTGGCAGTTCTCCTGGGTTCCTGGCCAATATTCATCCCTCAACCATCACTAAAACAGACTATCTGATCATTTATTTCATGGCTTTGTTGGACCTTGCTATGCACAAATTGGCTGCCACATTTCCCCACATTACAGTGACTGCACTTTAAGAGTGCACCATTGACTGAAGCCGTTTGGGTCTTGAAATGCACTATATAAATGGAAGTGCTTTCTTTCTTTACATCTACTCTCATCAAGTTTTGTGAGCAAACTGTATTTGGTGAAAATGTCCTGTCTATTCATTTGAATATGAAACCCTTGGATCTTGTCCACACCAGCTTGTGCATTTCTAGCTGAGTGCTGGCTATGCAGTAACCAAAATTTTAAATAACTGCCATTTTTCCATACATAGATATAAAAAAAAAATTTAATTATTAGAATTGTGACCGAAACACTATATTTGTTATGTAGCAAAATTTGTTACAGAATAAACACACATTTGAACTTATTACAAAACTGGTAATTAGTTTTATGTGAATCAAATTAATGGATTTGCATACACTAAATATAGATTTGTGAAATGATAAAAGTTGTATTTAAAACTTTAAACAAGTTTTTTGTGTTTAAGCTGCACGATGTCGGTGCTAGAGAATGGACTTTCCCTGTCCCTCATTAGTTTTTAAAACAGTGTCAGCATGAACCATTCCACGTCATGAAAAACAAGGACTAGTTGCAAAGTAAAGTTACCTCTACTCTGCCCAAGTAACATACTTCTGAAGGTAAGTAACCCCTCTCTTTCCTCTAGATTTCCTTCCTTACTGGAACCTCCCATGGCTATATACATCCTGAAACCAGAAGAGATGGGCAGGCAGCCATCTCTCATGGCATGCCAGCGTGTCACCAGATGGCACACAGTAGCAGCTCGTCACATTCTATTTTCCGCCCTTCCTCATCTGGAGACCTGGGCTCCTCTCAGTGCCTCCCTCCAGTTGTGCAGCTGTGATTGCAAACATTGGGGGACCAAACCTGACCATCAGTCCATACAGTCCATGTACTGTACTGCCATAAAAATCAAGGTTAAGCTCAGATTTTATAACACTTAACATAAATTATTGTTTACGGTATCAGCACTAGCAATATAATCTGTTACAAGAAAATTACAGTAGGGTGGTTCCAAGTGCAACACAAACATTGGTAATTGAGGGATTAAAAAATGATTTAATTTGCTTTGTTGCTGCATCACTAAGTTTGGGATCAAATAAAACTGAAAAAAGATGGATTCTTTCATGTAACCAATCATCCCAAAGGAATTAATACAATGGCATATTAATAAGGACACAGGTGCCATCTTATTAATGCACAGCAGGCAGCTTTTAGCCACTCATTAACTGATTCAGTGGTCCAGTTAAAGCAAAAACTCTAAAGAAAGTGTAATATATTTAAATAAATAATCAAAGATAAGCAGGATGATAGAGGCAGACAGTCTGTCCCTACGATTTAATTTTAAATCTTTCTTTACAACAATTTACATCTGCAAGAATATCAAATACTAAATTTTTATTCATTTACAGAAAACTTTTGAAAGGCCTGTAATCAAAACAATGATCTTTGTAAGTTTGTGAGAAGGGCAGTTATGGATCATCTGTAAAGGAGATCCAAATAAAACAAAGGAAGCAGTGTTGGGAGGGGGAGAAAGGATATCGGGGGTGGGGGGGGGGCGGGGGAGATACTTCGTAGGAATACTACATTAAAAACCTCCGAATTTAGCAAAATAAACCAAAATTAATGTGGCATCTACTATTTCGAAACAAGAACCAAAACAGGCCTCTTGCCAAATAACGACTGATAACGAGGTTCCCAGTTAGAATTTAACCAGTTTCAGTTCACCAGTTTTATGTTGATCAGCTTTCATAACAATTTTCACACGTGAAACTAGTTAATAAAAGCATTTAATACATTCTAACTTTAAACTGCGAGATCAATTACTCAGTTTCAGTATTCAGATTAGTAAAGCAAGAAAAAAAAAACGAGAAAAAAAATCACAACAGATTCCTGACCCTTTTAAGAGATTCTCATTCTAATTCACCGCACTTATTGTACTGGCCACAATCTTCTAATCCTCCATAGACACAGGGGTGGTGCCGGAAGACCTTTTTTTAAAATTCGTTCATGGGATGTGGGCGTCGCTGGCAAGGCCGGCATTTATTGCCATCAAGAACGTGGTGGTGAGCCACCTTCTCGAACCGCTGCAGTCCGTGTGATGATGGTTCTCCCACAGTGCTGTTAGAAAGGGAGTTCCAGGATTTTGACCCAGCAACGATGAAGGGACGGCGATATATTTCCAAATTGGGATGGTGTGTGACTTGGAGGGGAACGTGCAGGTCACCACCTGCACGTGTTCCCATGTGCTCTTGTCCTTCTAGGTGGTAAAGGTCACGGGTTTGGGAGGTGCTGTCGAAGAAGCCTTGGCGAGTTGCTGCAGTGCATTCTGTAGATGGTACACACTGCAGCCATGGTGCGCCGGTGGTGAAGGGAGTGAATGTTTAGGATGGTGGATACGGTGCCAATCAATCAGGTTGCTTTGTCCTGGATGGTGTCGAGCTTCTCGAGTGTTGTTGGAGCTGCAATCATCCAGGCAAGTGGAGAATATTCCATCACACTCCTAACTTGTGCCTTGTAGATGGTGGAAAGGCTTTGGGGAGTCAGGAGGTGAGTCACTCGCTGCAGAATACCCAGCCTCTGACCTGCTCTTGTAGCCACAGTATTTATGTGGCTGGTCCAGATAAGTTTCTGGTCAATGGTGACCCCCAGGATGTTGATGGTGGGAGATTCAGCGATGGTAATGCCGTTGAATGTCAAGGGGAGGTGGTTAGACTCTCTCTTGTTGGAGATGGTCATTGCCTGGCACTTGTCTGGCACGAATGTTACTTGCCACTTATCAGCCCAAGCCTGGATGTTGTCCGAGTCTTGCTGCATACGGGCACGGACTGCTTCATTATCTGAGTGGTTGTGAATGGAACTGAACACTGTGCAATCATCAGCGAACATCCCCATTTCTGACCTTATGATGGAGGGAAGGTCATTGATGAAGCAGCTGAAGATGGTTGGGCCTAGGACACTGCCCTGAGGAACTCCTGCAGCAATGTCCTGGAGCGGAGGTGATTGGCCTCCAACAACCACTACCATCTTCCATTGTGCTAGGTATGACTCCAGCCACTGGAGAGTTTCCCCCTGATTCCCATTGACTTCAATTTTACTAGGGCTCCTTGGTGCCACACTCGGTCAAATGCTGCCTTGATGTCAAGGGCAGTCACTCTCACTCACCACTGGAATTCAGCTCTTTTGTCCATGTTTAGACCAAGGCTGTAATGAGGTCTGGAGCCGAGTGGGCACAATCTTCCAATTCTCCTCAGACACAGGGGTGGTGCTGGAGGACTGGAGAGTTGCAAATGTTACACCCTTGTTCAAAAAAGGATGTAAAGATAAACCCAGTTTAACATCGGTGGCGGGGAAAATTTTAGAAACAATAATCTGGGACAAAATTAATAGTCACTTGGACAAGTGTGGATTAATGAGGGAAAGCCAGCATGGATTTATTAAAGGCAAATCGTGTTTGACTAACTTGATTGAGTTTTTTGATGAGGTAACAGTGAGGGTTGATGAGGGCAATGCGATTGATGTTGTGTATATGGACTTCCAAAAGGCATTTGATAAAGTGCCACATAATAGGTTTGTCAATAAATTTGAAGTCCATGGAATAAAAGGGGCAGTGGCAACACGGATACGAAATTGACTAAGTAATAGGAAACAGAGGGTAGTGGTGAACGGCTGTTTTTCAGACTGGAGGAAGGTATGCAGTGGTGTTCCCCAGGGGTCCACTGCTTTTCTTGCTATATATTAATGACTTGGACTTGGGTGTACAGGGCACAATTTCAAAATTTGCAGATGACACAAAACTTGGAAGTGTAGTAAACAGTGAGGAGGATAGTGATAGACTTCAAGAGGACAGACAGGCTGGTGGAATGGGCGGACATGTGGCAGATGAAATTTAACGCTGAGAAGTGTGAGGTGATACATTTTGGTAGGAAGAACGAGAAGAGGCAGTATAAACTAAAGGCTACAACTCTAAAGGGGGTGAAGGAACAGATAGGCCTGGAGGTACATGTACATACGTCATTGAAGGTGGCAGGGCAGGTTGAGAAAGTGGTTATGAAGCATACGTGATCCTGGGCTTTATAAATAGAGTCAAAAGCAAGGATGTTATGTTGAACCTTTATAAAACACTGGTTCGGCCACAATTGGAGTATTCTGTCCAATTCTGGGCACCGCAGTTTAGAAAGGATCTGAAGGCCATAGAAAGGGTGCAGAAAAGATTTACTAGAATGGTTCCAGGGATGAGGGACCTCAGTTACGTGGGTTGACGGGAAAAGCTGGGATTATTCTCCTTAGAGCAGAGAAGGTTGAGAGGAGATTTGATAGAGGTGTTCAAAATAATGAAGGGTCTAGACAAAGTAAATAAAGAGAAACTCTTCCCATTGGCAGAAGGGCTGAGAACCGGAGGGCACAGGTTTACGGTGATTGACGAAACAACCGAAGGCAACACGAGGAAAACCTTTTTTACATAGCAAGTGGTTAGGATCTGGAATACACTGCTTGAAAGAGTATTGGAAGCAGGGTCAATTGTGGCTTTCAAAAAGGAATTAGATAGATAGCTGAAGGAGCAAAAATTTACATGGCTATGGGACTAGCTGGATTGTTCTTGTAGGTTTGGCACAGGCTCGGTGGGCCGAATGGCCTCCTTCTGTGCCGTAACTATGCTATGATTCTATGATTATTGCCTTCATTTACACCTCAACTCACAAAAGCAAGCATACAATTTCATCTCAACTAGTTCTTCTGAAGAAAGGAGCAAAGCAGCATTGCGTTAATTATATTCATTTTAAAAACAGAAACAAGCTAATCAAAATGGCTGAACAGTTTTGAATCAGTTTACATCTTTTTCTTTTACAGTGACTTTATATAACAAATGCAATTGCACAAACCAGAAATCTCAAATTTGGGAAACTAATCTCACCAGCCCAAGGCCAGATACCGCGATGCTGGAAATAATAGTATGTACTGCAAAACATTTGGGGTACTACTGCTAGAGCAATGGCCCAGAAATTGATCGGAGTGACAAATGACCAGTGCTCGCCGCTCCATAGATTTATATTAACCCAATAATTTACTGGGTGCATTTCCTCTAATAGGAAGTTAGCGTTAGCTCCAGCGAAGCTAGGACCCATGGGAGAAGTGAGATCATACTCTCCCCTCAACCAATCAGATAGCAGCATTTTTGAAATGCTGTGAACAGTTTCTGCGAGTTTGGAACGTGAAATCCAGGAAGTGAAAGGTACAACACTAAATTCATTTGTAAAAAAAGTTATAGACAGTGAAAAAGAGGGTCAGAAATAATCGAACTAAGTAAAGAGAGAAGGGTAAATTAAAAGAACGTAAAAAAAATTTTAATGACGAAAAACTATTAACATAAGGTGTAATGAGGCTCCATATTTTTAAAATTAATGTTTTGGTTGTTTGGCAGTCATTAAGACTTACCGCATCATTAAAATTTAGTTTAGATCTGGTATTTTTAAGTGTACCTGTTTTGTGGCGATGTAAGTTACTTTCCAGCTGGGCAGATGAGCAAGTTGGTGCTGGTTCAATGATTTCACTGATTGCAGCGTGCGATATCCCTTTAATTCGAAACTGTCATATCGCCAGCGAACTAAGAGCAAGTTCCGGATATCTGAATTTCACTGCACATGTGCAAACGCCAGAACATGCTCCTCAAGTTCGCCACCAAAAACGGTGAGCGCAGTTGAGCTCACCGTTCTTTTCTGAGCTAATGTATTCCTCTCATCAGTTACCCTTCATATACCCACTGTAATTTTTTCAAAGTAGTAGCCAGAGAAGACACCCATTGTGAGTATCAAGGAAAATAGTGGCAATTTATATTTACTATGTCCTTTCACCAGTGATATTTTACAAATCCCAGCACCCAAGTATACAGCTGAGTTGAGTTCTAGAATAGGTTTGGGTAATGATCCACTTGATCAATTGCAAGGGCCTCATAAGCTGCTAGGCATCAGATACAAAGATTACTGTCATCAGCCTCTGGAGATTCTCAGATAGGCACTGATTATCATGCTGCAGCCTGTCGAGGGCAATTTTATATCCAGAAGGTGGCACAGAGCTTGTCAGACTGTCTGGAAACTTTAAAAGTGCTCTCCTGGGAGAGTTCCATTATCAGACACTGAAATTTACCAGGAACTAAAAACAAATCTCTTTCTTAAGAGTATGCCCTTAGTGCCAAATCATGTAATTATGGGCAAATATGCACTCCCTTCAAATGGAGTTTTATCTTCGACAGGCTTTTTTTTTAGGACAGATGTTAAGCGCAAAGATGGTACTGACAGCTTGTGCCCAACACATGGAACCTGAGAAATCTGAAGCTTTGTCAGGTGGCTGTGGGGAAGTACTTCAATAGGAACCATGGTACCTTCTCAGTGACCATGCACAATGCCTGAATGAGTATAGATATGAATGCCAACCTGAACTACTTTTTCCAAGAGAAACTTTTTCATTTTTGTGAGGTTAACAAAAAGCCAGAAACCACATCATCTACTAATTCCACACATCTAGCAATGGTGCACTGAATATGGGTTTAAGAACATACTGGCCTGGAGTTTCCGCATGCTTTCCGGCATGTTAGGGACCAATCTCCTTGTGGGGAGATTAACTAGTGCTGTGGGGGAGGGTTTAAACTAATTTGGCAGGGGAATGGGCACCAGGATGAAACATTAGAGAGGTGAAACAAGGTGTTCGGAAGACTGGGAGGGACAAGTAGCACTAGAGTAAAGAATAGTTTAGAAATCGGAGGGATCAGAAAGGGAGCAAAAGTGAGGCAGTCTAAAATTAGATTAAAGTGCGTAAATGCACTTAGTGCAGTCAATAAGGTTGGTGGGCTGCAGGCTCAAGTTGCTACATGGGAGTATGATATAGTGGCTATAACAGAGACCTGGCTCAAAGAAGTGATGTGGAGATGCCGGTGATGGACTGGGGTTGATTATTGTAAACAATTTTACAACACCAAGTTATAGTCCAACAAATTTATTTTAAATTCCACAAGCTTTCGGAGGCTTCCTCCTTCCTCAGGTGAATGGTGAAAGCCTCCGAAAGCTTGTGGAATTTAAAATAAATTTGTTGGACTATAACTTGGTGTTGTAAAATTGTTTACAATTGGCTCAAAGAAAGGGAGGATTGGGTACTTAATATTCCTGGCTACAAGGTATTCAGGAAAGAAAGGGAAGGAAAGAAAGGAGGTGGAAGGGGGTGGCTTTATTGATCAAAGAAACTATTATAGCACTGGAAAGGGATGATATAGTTGAAGTCAGAACCTTTTTGGTTAGAATTAAGGAACAGAGGAGCTATTACACTACTGGGTGTATACTGTAGGCCACCAAATAGTGGGAAGGATATAGAGGAGTAAATTTGCAAGCAAATTACAGAAAGATGCAAGAACTATAGAGTAGTAATAATGGGAGACTTCAATTATCCTAATATAGACTCGGGCAGTAACAGTGTAAAGGGCGAAGAGGAGGAGGAACTCCTAAAATGTGTTCAAGAGAACTTTTTGAACAGTGCGTTTTGAACTCAACCATGAAGGAAGCAGTGCTGGATCTAGTTCTGGGGAATGAAATCGGGCAGGTGGAGCATGTTTCAGTGGGGGAGTATTTGGGGAACAGTGATCATAATATTAGGTTTAGAATAGTTATGCAAAAGGATGAGGAACAATTAAATGTGAAAATGCTTAACTGGAAGAGGGCAAATTTCAGTGAGTTAAAAGGGATCTTGCCCAGTTGGATTGGAATCAATAACTGGTAGGCAAAACAGTAACTGAATAATGGAAGGCCTTCAAGGAAGAGTTGGTTGGGTATATAGAGTAGACACATCCCTACGAGGGGGAAAGAAAAGGCATCCAAGGCATCCATAGAAAAGGCATCCATTTTAATCTCTCTTTAGTCATCCACTCCCTGGATGACTAAAGAGAGGTTAAAATGAAACAGAAAAATGAAGCTTATGATGAATGTATGGTTCATAATACAGTAGAGAACCAGGCTGAATACAGCAAGTATAGAGGAGATATAAACAAGGGAATAAGAGGGGCAAAGGGAAAGTATGAGAATAGATTAGTGGCTAACATAAAAGGGAACCCAAAAGTCTTCTATAAACATATAAATAGTAAAAGGGTAATCAAAGGAAGAGTAGGACCGATTAGGGACAAAAAAGGAGATCTTCTTGTGGAGGCAGAGGTACTAAATGAATACTTCGCATCCATCTTCACTAAAGAGGATGCTGCCATTGTAGCAGTAAAGGAGGAGGTAGTAGCGATATTGGATAGGATAAAAATAGATTAAGAGGAGGTTCTTAAAAGATTGGCAGTACACAAAGTAGAGAAGTCACCTGGTCAGGATGGGTTTGACTAACTTGACTGAGTTCTTTGATGAAGTACCGGACAGGGTTGATGAGGGTAGTGCAGTTACGTGTACATGAACTTTCAAAAGGCATTTGATAAAGTGCCACAAAATAGACTTGTTAGCAAAATTAAAGCGACAGTGGCAGCATGGATACAAAATTAGCTAGGAGACAGAAATCAGACAGTAGTGGTGCACATTTTTTTTCCCAACAGGAGGGAAGTATACAGTAGTATTCAGCATCGAAGGAGGCCATTCGGCTCATCGTTCCTATGCCGGCTCTTTGAAAGAGCTATCCAATTAGTCCCGTTCTCCTGCTCTTTCCCAATAGCCCTGTAAATTCTTCCCCCTTCAAGTATTTATCTAATTCCCATTTGAAAGTTATTACCGAATCTGCTTCCACCATCCTTTCAGGCAGTACATCCCAGATCACAACAACTCATTGCGTAAGTTTTTTTTCCCTCATGTCGCCTCTGGTTCTTTTGTCAATTACCTGTAAACTCTACTACTCCTTACGCTACTTCACTGTGTTGATTCATGGGAGATTCTGCATTCGGGCTTGAGCTAATGGGTTTGCATGGAAACTTGGGCGCAATTTCACCTCAGCATAACAAGCGCTTTTGGCCGCAATTTGCCAATAAGTTTATGTTAATATGTGACCTAGTACAGAATGGCACAAAGTTCCTGACTATTTAGAAAAGAATGTTTAAAATAAGCTACTACTTTTTGCATCATGCTCATGCTGAATTGTGTCCAATTTGCATAACTCCCAATGGTTTTCATCCTCCTGGGCAGGGTGGGAGCGAAAGGGAGGCAGGAAGAGCTGGCCAGTAAATAAGGTGCTACATTTTAGTCAAAAATGTAAAATAAATTATACTTTGAATGGGGGAAAGCAAGGTAATGTAGAAGAGGAGAGGGATTTTTTGGGGGGAGGGGGTGGAGGTGTCAGGCTCATGACATTAAAAGCAGCACCTTAAGAGAATAAGGCCACAAAAAAAACCTAATGGAATACCGGGTTTTACAGCAAGAGGTATAGAATACAGAAGTTGAGATGTAATGGTGAATCTGTATAAAACCTTAGGAAGACCACAATTGGAGTACTGTGTGCAGTTTTGGGCTCCATGCTATAGAAAGAATGTTGAGGATAGAATGGGTACAGTGCAAAATCCAGGATACTGCCTGGTTTGAGGAAATACAAGAAAGGCAGACTCGAAAATTGGAGCCATTTTTGTTAGAACAGAGGAAATTATGGGGATTTGATAGCGGTCATGAAATTATGACAGGATGGGACAGAGTAGATAGAAATACAGTTTCTAGTGTTTGAGATGTCTAGAAAAAGGGGCATAGGTACAAGATTAAATGCAAGAGATTTAGGACAGAGCGCAGTAAAAACTATTTATATATATACAGGAGGGTTGTGAGGCTGTGGAATGCAATACTGGCATTAGTGATTAAAGCAGAGACCATATCAATATTTAAGAATAGATTGGATGGGTGATTGAAAAAAATGGGAATTAGTTTGTATGGGAACAGAGTGGACACTTGGGATAAGGATGACTGTTCGTGTGGAGGATAAATACCAACATGGACTGGTTGAGCCAAACAGCCCATTTCCATGTTGTAATTTTGATGTAATTCTATGTTTGTGGAACAGTATTAGAATGCTCCCACCTTTAGGGGTTGGGGTGGGAGACTTGTACCTTTCTTTACAGTTTTCAGGGCGATGGTGACAGCACTAAAAACTTGCAAAGTATTTTGCTTAATAGTAATTAAACTCGGGTTCCCCCAATGACTCAGCACACTGCCTGAATTGTACAAATCAGCAAGGTCCCAGGTTTAATTCCTGGTCCGTGAGGAATTAGCTGATTTCAGTTGAGGCAGTGATGGGGATAATACAATTGGCCTCAATACCCCGGGGCTAGGGACAGGAACACTAGCTGGAGACTCTTGCTGCAAAGTACAATTCTGTGGACACAAAGCTACAACTAGGTGAGGTAACCAACTTCCCCCATAGCTTGGCTACATGCAGCGTCTGGGCTCTTGGATAAAGTCCGTGGAACTGCCACCCAGTATCAATTACTGCCTTCATGAGAAGAAATGAAGAAGCATGGCCATGGCAGAAATCTAAATTCATCAGTGTTTTAAAAATTCCTATTGGTTAGTGCCTTGTCCTTTCTATGGAGTACTTTTGCTCCAGATCTTCAGAACCCCCTTCAGTTCACCTTTTGAAGGCTTTTTCTACTGAAAACCAAGGCAGTGTTTTTTTTTCCTCTCCGGGATGACAATTATGCAAGTTTGACATGTATCCAGATCAGTCACAGACAATCAGGAAGGCCTCCCGATAGATTTATTATACTCTGGACTAACTAATCTGATAGTCACACCCACAATGTTCAAGGATCCCTGTGCTTGCAACGTGGCTTTCCGCACGGATGTTTCAAACGAAAAGCATTACCAAGCTGCAAAGCTCACCCATATGGCGATGGGCAAAATTTGTCTGGTACACCTGTAGATAACAATGGAGGCTTGGTTATTACCTTCCTGGTATGTTCGATGAAACCCTACAGATGTATTATACTCTGAGTGTCAAATTTAATATTCACACCCAAATTGGCTGCTGAGTTTCCTACATTACAACAATGACTACACTTCAAAAAAGTTAAATATAGTTATTGACTGTAAAGCGCTTTGGGACATCCCCTGGCCATGAAAGGAGCTATAAAATGCAAGTTCTATCAATCTTCTATCTAACCACAGCACCAATGTGAAGGTGTAACCTGTTCTGCAATCCCCCCCTCCCCCATTAGCAAACCTGGTCTGGACTTGGTATCAAATTAGGGATATGATCACTTCAGCACCACTAAATTTAATCAGCTCTTCTCAGCACTGAAGCCGCTTTTTGAAAGTGCCCTGCAATCTCTGCTCAGATTTCACGCAACGTGATGTTGGGACCTGTGGGGAGACAGCAGTTATGACCAGTTACAGGAAAGGGTTTCCTTTAGCTGATGCAAGTTTTGAATTCAGGACTTGGCACAAATCAGAATTTTTAGAAAAATATTGAGTCAGAACTCAAAAACTCACTATACTGAAAATAATTCTGTCCATCCAGCATGCTGGAAACAAGTGCAGTACTGTCAAAAGAAAAAAATACAGCTCATTCAAAAAGGAACCACAAGGCTGCCAGAGAGGAAAAAAAAACAGAAAATAGAACATGTGAGCAATGCATAAATGGTGAGGGAGGCAACACAATCTAAAATAAAAATCTGGGGAAATGTCCTTCATGTTCCCAGTCACCGGGTTAATCAATTTACACATGGTATGTGGAGGACAATGAACAAATGAAACATGATCCATTTCTAGACCTGCAAGTTTCTTTGAGATATAATTGGAATAATAATGCTATACTTTAAAATATCTCTACACTTTCCCAATGGCTCATTTGGTAAATGCTCTGCCAGATACAGGATTGAGCCACACGGATCACAGTCTCTAGTTCAATTCCTGTGCTGTTATTGGACCTCAGCCAGCATTGTAATGGGGAAATTAAAGTGACTCAGTCATGCTTCCCACTCCTGATTGCTAGTCACTAGCCCCCTTTGCAAATACGGACATCGGATCAGGTTCAACTTCTGCCACCCACAGTTGAATAGCCTGTCCCACACTCATTTTCTGGGCTCACAATGAAGAGTGGCAAGTTGAAGGACTGTCAGTTAACGTGGACAAATCAGCACCTTCAGATGAGGGGAGGGGGAAAAAAGTGTGCAGAATTTGAATTTTAAAAAAGGCAGTTAATGCACAATTTCCATCTACTGGGCTGTTCCTCTGCCTCACTCATACTTCAAACATTCAAGTCATTATAAAGATATAACTGACAGCAGGCTAAACCAATAGAGACAAGTTTTAACATATGTCAGAGTGGTTAACTGCACCCACCCAGTCCAAAGCAGTACTGAATATGTGACAGTTTCTTAATGGACTTAAATTAGGCAGCAGCTCTCATAGCACTTAAAGATGTGATTTAAAATGAAACCTTGCACATTTCATTTTGTTCTAACCCACTGCCCAGAAATTGATGTACTGTTTGGAAAATACCAAACAGTACATCAATTGCATCAGAGTGCTTTAAAGGAATATTCATCGCTAGTGAATGTCAATCCCACAACACTCCTTCAGTCCCATGCCAACTACGTAGGTACTGTTGAATAAACAACTTGAAATTACACCATATGCCTTTGAACAGACAATATGTGGTTGAAAACAACCAGCATCTGTTCACTTTCTTTAACAGACAAAAACATTGGGTACATAAAATTTGCTGTCACCCTTCCTCATAGCAGAATGATAGCTCAATGTTTTCAGAATTCAGGTAGCCAAGGAATAGGAGTAGGCCATTCAATTAGATCATGGCCGATCTGTACTTGAACACCATCTACCCGCCTTGGTTCCATAACTCTTAATGCCCTTGCCTAACAACAATTTATCAATCTCAGTTTTGACATTTTCAATTGACCTAGCCTCAACAGCTTTTTTGGGGAAAAAGAGTTCCAGATTTCCACTGCCCCTTGTATGAAGAAGTGCTTTCTGACATCATCCTTGAACGGCCGAACACTAATTTTAAGCCCCCTTGTTCTGGACTCCCCCACCAGAGGAAATAGTTTCTCTCTATCTACCCTATCAAACACTTCAATTAGATCACCCCTTAATCATCTATATACAAAGGAATACAAGCCCAGTTTATGCAACCTGTCCTTATAATTTAACCCTTTCAGCCCTGGTATAATTTTGGTGAATCTGCACTGCAGCCCCTCCAAGGCCAATATATCCTTCCTGAGATGCGGTGCCCAGAACTGAATGCAGCACTCCAGATGGGGTCTAACCAGAGCTCTGTACAGCTGTAACATAACTTCCATCCTTTTGTATTCCAGCCCTTGAGATAAAGGCCAACATTCCATTAGCCTTTTTCATTATTTTTTGTACCTGTCCACTATCTTTTGTGATTTCTATACTTGGACCCCTAAATCTTTCTGCTCCCCCACAGTTCCTAGCTTCTCACCATGTAGAAAATACTCCGAACTATCTTTCTACGTCCAAAGTGGATGACCTCACACTTTCCTACATTGAACTCCATCTGCCACAGTTTTGCCCACTCACTTAATCTAACAATGTCCCGCTGCAACTTTCTGCTCCCATCTACACTATTTACTGTGCCATCTAACTTAGTATTGTCATCAAACTTAGATATACGGCTCTCTATTCCTTCATCCAAGTCATTTATAAATATAGTGAAAAGCTGAGGCCCCAGTACAGATCCCTGGGGGACACCACCCATCACACCCTGCCAATTTGAGTACATATCTATTATCCCTACTCTGTCTCCTATCTCCTAACCAATTCCCTACCCAAGCCAATAGGTTGCTTCCAATTCCATGCGCTCTCATTTTTGTTAACAGTCTCCTAAGTGGAACCTTGTCGAATGCCTTCTGGAAGTCCATATAAATAACATCTGCAGACACTCCCTTATGTACTACATTAGTTAGCGCCTCAAAAAATTCAACTAGGTTCATTAGACATGATTTACCCATTACAATTCCATGCTGGCTTTCTCTGATCAGCTCATATTTATTTTAAGCGAGGCTAGTGGGTTGTGGGAAGGTGGAGGTGTCGCTCCTCTCATCCCTGGGGAATGGCGGGACAAATTTTGTTTACAAGGAAAAACATGAAAAGGCCAAGAAGACAGAGATTGTGGCTCAAGTCGAAGATTTGTTGCAGTTGCTGACTTGAGCGTTAACAAGTGACAGGATATGGAGCATGTGTGTTTTTTTGGCAGTTCCCAGTGGATCTGCCCTCTTTACCCTCCCCCCCCTCCCGCCCCCCCCCCCCCCACTGTCCAGTGTAAAATTGGGCAGGCCTATTTAAATGGGAGGTACCAGTTTTATATAAAAGCTGCAAATGCTGGAAAAAAAATCAATATAAAAACAAAAATGATGGACATACACAGGTCAGTCAGCATCTGTAAAAAAGAGTAGTTACAACATTTCGGGTGTGTTCCCTTCATCAGTCTGTGTTCCTATCATGTCGGATTTCATAGTACAGATTTTTTTTAAATTAAAAACATTAGTAAGGCATAAAAAAGCAAAATGTCAAGACCCATCTTTTCTTTTTACAGATGGTGTCTGCCCTGCTGTAAATATAGATTTGCAGAACTTTCTTTTTTTTTAAAACACATTTTATATACTGAGTTTGGATTACAGCTCAGCAATCACAAAAATGACAACATGGAGTGACTTCCAAATTTATGTTAAATTATGGGTAGCTTTTGACTATGGCTTTGCACCCACCCTGGTGAGATTATCCAAATTTATTTAAAGCAAAGACTTTCATCTTCAATCTGGGTTACAGATGAACTCAAGTCCCAGAAGTGAAGTGTTCTAGTTCCAGCAATAGCTAACTCAGCTAGATATCTTAACTGCATCAAGGACAGCTAATGAGCCTAAAAAATTATACTAAACAGTCCTATATTTTTGTTGGTAGATAACTTTCCTTTCTGACATAATTGAACTATGTATTGAGGTGAAGTCAAATACTTTTATCCATTTCCAAAAAAACACAATATACCCGCCACTATAATTACTTCAATCTAGCACTTGATAGAGACACAAACAAAATGAACTCACTGGAACACCAACGGTTCATTCACACGCCACAGGCTTAACACCTGTGCAAAGCCAAAATCACTTTGCACGGATTTGGCAGTGTAAATTGGGCATGAACAACCAAACTGACTCCAAAGCACTCACTTTGCTCTGGTGTCAGGTTAGACTCTGATGCTGGAGTCAGGATGCTTTTACACAATGATGCAAAGTGAAACAGGTGTAGTGTAACTGTACTGAGTATTCTTCCCAGTTCTAGAATCCACAGCAAGTGCTAAATGGAGAATCTAGGTGAAGAAATAAACAGCTAGAGATTTCTATCAACGCACTTGATCTGATAAGAACAAACTACAGTAATTCCAATTGTCAAAATATTAAGACTTATACTGATATCATCAGCATTTGGCCACAAGACAAAAAAAAGGGACCATCTCACTCATCTTCAGGAAAAAAACAATTAAATATTCATGTTGTGACATCAGCCTCAGGAAATAATACAGTTCACTATAAACTGGGTATAATTATTCCTCTTGTAAATGCAAGTCCTGAAAACTTCAAATAAACCTCTCACCATTAAAGTCCTCACAACCTTAACACAGAAAATACACACCCAACATTTCTTGGGTTACTAATACTGTTAAGAAAAATGCCTTCAAAAGGTGACTTCAGTTTGTGTTTGCAAGATCTTATTCCAGCCCAAACTGCGTCTGGTCCAGAATTTCTTGAAGCACACGATCTGTGACTTATGCTGTAAATTACTCAGTTTCCTGTCCCGATCTTACTCCAAAATTTCCAGAAAAAGTAATTTGAAAACCCCGCAGTAAGGGCAATGGCGAATCAGGGACCTCTGAAGCAGTTCAGCCAATGGCTCACGCCATCTGCATCAATTAAACAGATCAATATTAACACGATTCAAGTCACAGAATTCTAATTTGAAATCCTTTCACTATACTGAACTTGATGATGTGGAAAATTGAGTTATGGATACAGTCAGCTGCTGTATTCAGTATTCAGCAACATTCCAAGTTAGTTTTATTTTTTCACAATTTATTCATTCAGAGGGTGGCATTAGACATTTAAACTTGCTAAAATGTCTCAAATTAAACAAACTGCGGGTAAAATTGGACCTCATTTCATCAGTTTCTCAGGTGCAAAATGGAGGCAAAGAAGTTCAATTTTGGAGACCATGTCCTGTGCCCCAAAGGCGCCTGAAATACATCTGATGCCATACTGGTTCGGGCAATATTTAGCCATCCAGACAGCTGCCGTAAACAGGTGTTATGCCCGTTGCATATGCTAATATGCCGGGCACGCTCCACTCAGATT
Organism: Heptranchias perlo; assembly: GCF_035084215.1. Classification (NCBI taxonomy): domain Eukaryota; kingdom Metazoa; phylum Chordata; class Chondrichthyes; order Hexanchiformes; family Hexanchidae; genus Heptranchias; species Heptranchias perlo. The sequence continues at coordinate 50,467,668 of NC_090332.1, read as the reverse complement.
TTCCAGTTCCTTCTGTGGCCTAACCAGAGGCCACCAACATAAAGGTAAGTTTTTTTTCTTTTTAAACTTACCTGAATGTGGAGCCTGGAGGAGCAGGAATAATTCTTCTGGCCTCATAGCACTACTGCGGGCTGCTGTTGGCACGCGCTTGCCTCCACCCCCGGACCTACACAAGCACTACTGCTGGCATCAGCTGCCTCATGAAGCCCGACATATGCCCACAGCTCACGGGAATTATTCAAATTGGATCAGAGGCCCAATTTTGAATGAGCCTCGGACTTCTGTCCACACTACGAGCACGCCAACAATTTCAGGCCCAACTGAATTTCTCTCCCACTCTCATTTTCATCAATGGCATGTACAGGCACTTCAGTGCCATACAGCGTGCACACAATGTACACTAAACCTAACACAAAGACGATTTGATGGGTTTTAGCAAATTAAAACTATCAAGGAACAGCAGCAATTTTATTTTACTTCATTCAATTAGTTTGAACTCACGAATTTAAATACATTCACCTGCACCATTATTCTCTAATGCAGCGAGAAAACTAGCATAAATCCAGGAAATTAGCAATCACCACTTGTTTTTTTTTGGGGGGGGGGGGGGGGCACCATGATCAATTTTTGCATGTTTTCAGTGAGGATATTGGTGGAGGCGCAAAAGTTCCAGGAAATCACGGTGCGGTGTAATAAATGTAATAAAAGCAGTAGAAGCCAGTGCATTCTTCCCAAAGACCACTGCTGTTCTTGCAAAATTAACAGTTTCCATCATGTATAAATACAAATTTTTCCTATCATTACGTGTGTTTTTCAGTTGATGGTTTGAGTGCCACGCTTGGAACAACTCGTGACTATTAGTACACGTCTACACAGGCTCGGTTATTCTTCTGTAGCTATTTCTCAATCTGTTGCACTTCCCTATACATCATTTGCTTAACTCATGGAATGCCACAAAGTGAAAAAGGAGCGACCCAACACCAACCAATGCCTATGTACCTTATTGACCATTGATGGACTACAGCACATAGCTACCGACTGCCCCACCTTCATGCAAAACAATTGCTCCTAAATTAAAGAAAAATATTTTCACATTAAAGAGGATTATTTTCACATTAAAGAGGATTATTTAGAGGCATTTGCTTGCATGGAGAGTACTAATCCTGTAGATGTACCAGAAACCAGTAGGGGTGAAACCAGCCCTACTGTTGCAATTGGCCCCAGTTGAAAGTTTGTCATAACACCTACTATGCAAACTGAACACTACATGCAATCATATACATACAAACTGTTGTGCAATATGGTATAAAAATTCAAAAAACTACCAGAAATAGTCTCTTGGAGAATTTTATCAATCAAGGTTTAATCATTTAAAATCTGGAACCTTCTACATTATTAAACTTCCAATACACCCCTAAATGTATTTGTGTATCATACCTGCTCATGAGTTGTTCAATATGACTCATGAGCCCATTTAATGTCTCTCCTTGTGGGTTGGAATCTAATCTTAAAACTTCACATGAATCAAAATGAAATAGCACCAGAAGTTACATTTAGCAATAGAAAGAACCAATGAACTTGTAATGTCGGTATATCTTGCCTGGTTTCGTATGTAATCTTTCATGCCCAGTAAATGCAAAATTTACTCTTTGAAATTCTGATAATATTGATACTTTAAAGAGAAACGTAATTGTAGAATCATAGAATGGTTACAGCATAGAAGGAGGCAATTCGGCCCGTCAAGCCTGTGCCAGCTCTCTCCAAGAGCAATCCAGCTAGTCCCACTCCCCCACCCTTTCCCCGTAGACCTGCAAATTGTTTTCCTTCAAGTACTTATCCAATTCCCTTTTGAAAGCCACGACGGAATCCGCCTCCACCATCCTTTCAGACAGTGCATTCCAGGTCATAACCACTCGCAGCGTAATAAAGTTTTTCCTCATGTCGCCTTTGGTTCTTTTGCCAATTACCTTAAATCTGTGTCCTCTGGTTCTTGACCCTTCTGCCAATGGGAACAGTTTCTCTCTATCTACTCCCTGCATAATTTTGAACACCTCTATCAAATCTCCTCTCAACCTTCTCTGCTCTGAGAACAACCCCAGCTTCTCCAGTCTGTCCACATTACTGAAGTCCCTCATCCCTGGAACCATTCCATTACATCTTTTCTGCACCCTCTCTAAAGCCTTCACATCCTTCCTAAAGTGCGGTGCCCAGAATTGGATACAATACTCCAGTTGTGGCCGAACCAGTGTTTTACAAAGGTTCATCATAACTTCCTTGCTTTTGTACTCTATTTATAAAGCCCGGGATCCCGTATGCATTTTTTTAAAAACTGCTTTCTCAACCTGTCCTGCCACCTTCAGCGATTTGTGCACATATACCTGCAGGTCTCTCTGTTCCTGCACCCCCTTTGGAATTGCACCCTTTAGTTTATATTGCCTCTTCTCATTCTTCCTACCAAAATGTATCATTCTGCACTTCTCTGCGTTAAATTTCATCTGCCACGTGTCCGCCCATTCCACCAGCCTGTCTATGTCCTCTTGAAGTCTTTCACTATCCCCCTTACTGTTCACTACACTTCCAAGTTTTGTGTCATCTGCAAATTTTGAAATTGTGCCCTGTACACCCAAGTCCAAGTCATTAATATACATATCAAGAAAAGCAACGGTTCTAGTACCCGACCCCTGGGGAACACCACTGTATACCTTCCTCCAGTCCGAAAAACAACCGTTCATCACTACTCTCTGTTCCCTGTCACTTAGCTAATTTCGCATCCATGCTGCCATGGGCTTCAACTTTGCTGACACTTTATCAAACACCTTTTGGAAGTCCATATACACATCAAACTTTTCTGTTACCTCATCAAAAAACTCAATCAAGTTAGTTAAACATGATTTGCCTTTAACAAATCCGTGCTGGCTTTCCTTTATTAATCCACACTTGTCCAAGTAATTTTGTCCTGGATTATCGTTTCTAAAAATTTTCCCCACCACCGAGGTTAAACTGACTGGCCTGTAGCTGCTGGGTTTATCCTTACACCCTTTTTTGAACAAGGATATAACATTTGCAGTTCTCCAGTTCTTTGGCACCATCCCCGTATCTAAGGATATCTAATCATATTCTTTATGTATTTAGGAAACTGATATCTGGTGCTGCCACTCTTGGGACTGATCAAACATTCACCTGGACATGGACTCAAATAGAAACTGGCCTTCAAGACTTATCACCCCATGAGCTACAGCAATACTCTATTGGATTCAAAAGTTGTAGGGCTGTGAGAGGTTAAAGATAGGGAGGAGTGAGGCCATAGAGATTTAAACTCATTTAAATATCTGACAATATCCAGCTTAAATACATGAGAGATCTAAAGTGATGACCATATCCTTTCCCCAGGGTAAACATACATGACACAGGGATTTATCTAGGCTATGCGTTTGTAGTTTCTGTATATTTAATGTTGTCTAAAATAGGCTACTCAGTGCATGACTGAAATGTAGATATTTCTGTGACTGCATTTCAAAATTGCTGATGCCTGACTGGCACCCAGAAGTGAAAATGATGCCTTTATAGGTGACTGTGTAGAGGTGTTTGCAGATGTACACTGGATCTAACATCAGCTGAGCGATCGCTGGTGAATTTGATATGAAAAGGTAGGTTTCTGTGGAGCTGTTGAAGGAAGATTTCTTTTACCAGGTAAGAAATAGAACTTCCCTTGACATTTTTTCCTAGTGTACAGTACTTCTATGTACATTGGAAGTTCCTTCTATGGTAACCTGTTAGTTTCTGAATTGATTCCTGCAGGGTGAAGACATTTTAAAGAAAATTAAATTTCTGGATACATCCTTGATGGGTGATGTTTAACCCCTAACTTGCACAAACCAAACCCCATATGATTGTTATCTTCATTTATTTGCATGAGTAACATGTTTTTTTTTGGGTAGAGCATGTTTTCATATGCTGGTGGTTATCTGTGAAAAAAATCCATATAAACCTTTCTGCTGATAAAAATCCATATAAACCATTGGTGGTTTGGTATGTGAGTGCACTGCCCAGTGTGGAACTTAGACACATGGGTCAGGAAGGTCCCAGTTAGGGTGACATGATTGATTTCAGCCAAGATAGAAATAGGGAAACTACAACTGGATTTAACACTGCTACAGCCTTAAGCAGTTTGCAAGTCATTGCATTTTCATGAAAATGCCTGTTTAAATATCTGACAATATCCAGCTTTAATACCAGAGAACTGAAGCTGTGGAAAGTGCATGGGTAAACAACAGATGAAGGCAAGATTAGGCTTGGTTGTGATGTTGGCTGATCTGTTGATGCTCACTGTCCAGGTTTCCAAGAATAGCAACTTGGGTGAGGTACCAACGGATGGCCAATGCCTGTGGGACTGTAATCCAGCATGAGTCAGGATGTTGAATGGGGATAAGGGACAGAAGAGTTTTAGTAAGTTATAAATCTGGTCAAAGTGGAAATAATTTGAGTGCTTTAACAACTGGCTGAGATCTTTTAGCGGGTGAAGGGTTAGCTTGTGTTTCACTTTACCCTGGTGACAATGGCACGATCTGACAATGCAGACCATGTGTATTAGTCGCATTTCAACTAGATACAATCATTTCAAAATTGAACAGAATGTGCTTCAAACATAACTTCATATCATTCAAAACAATCTAGAACCATACTGAGGGCTCTTGAATAAATAGTGTGACAATAAAGAAATTAAAGGTCAGAATATTCTGAGAACAGGAAAATGGTTTGATAATTTTTTTTAAAACTGTAAAGCAAATGTATCCCATAATGTCTACAACGGAATCACATTCGTAGTTCTTTGTTGAATAATGAATAATAGCCATAGAATTTTTTAAAAATCCAGCTGAGTTAAGGCAGTACTTTGGGAATAACAGCGAATTCAAGCTGTGGATAATGACTGAATTAATAAAATGATATAAATATGCAGTTATATCAGTCATGGGGTGATTGGGGAACAAACACTATCCAGAGCTTTTATCTATAAAGAGCTTTGTAACCTTTTTATTTTAAAACCTCTTGTTTCCCACTGAGATAACCAGCTACTGTATCCCTGTGTCCAGTGAGGACACTGGGATGAGATCTTGAATGCAAATTTCTATATTTAATGCTACATGTTGAAACCTGCTGTTAAAGGGGACCAGGTTGTTTAGGGCGAATAAAGTTTTTCCTTCCTTCTGCCTCCTTCCCCTCTTGGAAATAAAAAAAGTGGGTTCCACTGGAGTTATGGGGCACCAGCATTTAATTTATATTGGAATAATTTTAAACTAATTTTTATTACTTCCTGTTTTTAAAATCAAATTTGGTATAGGGAAGAGGAGGGAAAAATGCAAAACTGTTCATTATACTTTGAGCCAATCATAAATAATCAACTTAATCCATGGATTAAGTATTTTTCATCTATACAAAGATGGTTTATCGGGGAACAGAATAGTATCTATTGTACAGCTGATAGATTATGAAGATATTTATACAAAGTTGTATAGCACTGAAAATGGCCACTGCTTATCTACAGTCTATTTATTCCATACCATTGTTCTAAATGAATGAAGCATATTTTTTATGCTTCAGAATCTTTGCTCATAAAATGGACCTTGCAAAAATTGCCCCACCGAATGCTCCATTGCTCTGTATTCCTCCTTCCTTTGATCCACCATTGGTAACTATGCCTTCAGCTACATAGGCCCCACCTCCTAGATGTCACCCCTCTTAATATCACCTCCTTTGGATCGGCATCCTTTTTTTTAAAGTTGCACCTTGATAGATTGTTCTATGTTACTTAGAGGTGCTGTATGAATGCAAGTTGTTATTTTTGTCATGGTGAAATGACTTGCAAACTGCTAATGACTACTTTATTGGCAATTACTCAAAATTGCAATCACAATAGTCCTTGCTAAACAAATATTGTGTTCACTAGGGTGCAAGCTTTCCCCATGCGCTAACATGGACCGTCCAAGGGTCCCCGGCTGCGGCCTCCTGCCGCTAATGTTCCCTCCCACTCACCAGCCAGGCTGTCCATTTCGCCAGCTGCCGGGGCTACAAGATGTTATTGCGGCCCTGCCCTTAAGATCGGCATTTTCAGCCTTACCCTTCCCGTAAATAATCGGGGCCAATATTTTAGTAACTGAATATTCTTTCTGGGCTACTCAATTTTAAATGCTCCCTATCCAGTTCCCCATCCTACCTTTTTTTAGAATTTGAAGTTCATATGGAGTGATATGCATTTGTGGATCACCTTGGAGTTATTGCAGTGCACAACTGATTAAGTTTGCTGCCATGAATGCACACAAGGTACGAATATATGAAACTGAAGCACAGGAAAAGATCAGATGGTCCATCGAGCCTGTCCTATACAGCCATGGTGTGATTTGTGTAACCCTGAGATTTGTGTACCCCATCCATCCAATTCCTCACCCACACAATCTCCTGGTAGAGGCAAAAACAAAACCGGGAGCCAATTTCATTAAAATCTCTGGAAAATTCCTTTTCGACCCCTGAATGTGATCAAATAACTTCAAGGAGAACACAGTGACTGGGAGACACATTTCCCCCCAATACCCACCTACCTTCGATGCCTTGATATATTGGCCACAATCAGGAACTTTCCCAGCTCCCTTTTGAATGCCTGCAGCAAAATGCATGTTGGCAACTTCTCCTGTGAGAAGAAATGCCTCCTGACAGCTAACCTAGTATTATGCTTACAAAATCTATACTCATCGCTGGTCCTCCCTTACCTATCTAGCTCAAATTTCCTAGTAATCTAATCTTTCTATTATTTTAAAGGCCTCAAACAAATCTCATCAAAACCTACCCTTTTCTACAGTAAAAGCCCCAGTTCTCCAAGCTAATTGTGGTAACTAAGTGCCTTTAAACTAGGATGCAAACTTGTGGCCTCATCTGAACCGTTTCCAGAGCCACCAACACCCACCATGTGAAAGGACCAAAACTGAACACATTATCTTGGCAATACATCCCAATACGCTATTTTCTTTTGCAATAGTCTCAAGGCATTGGTTGCGGACCAATGCACTAAAACACCCAGTTCTTCTCCTGCTCAACACCTTTGAGCACGCAATTCTGCATAGTGTACACATGCTTGGATATCCACATGGATAGAACTACATTTATCTATATCAAATGACATCTGTCAAGTGCAGGCCCATTTCTACATTGCATCTGTAAATCTATTTTTTTCATCCAAGGTAATTATACCCACACATATCTTTGTATTATCTGGAACCTGCTGTTAATTCCCCCTGCCCAGTCATCTAGATCACTGAAAGTTGGTGAAGAGTAATGGCCCTAACACTTATCCCTACAGGACTCCACGAATAACTGGTCCCCAAGCTGAACTACTACCATTAATAATAATCTTCTGTCTACAAGAATGCAACCAGTTCCTCATCTAACCCAAAACCTGCCCAGTAATCCCACAGGACTCAATGTTATCTAGTGGCCTTTTGTGCAGCATCCTGTCGAAGACTTTGTGAAAATCAAGATACATATGGTCAACTGGAAAATATATATACAGCAATCTGGAAGCTTCCTCAAAAAATTAAATTGTATCATTAATATAAAAATTTAAATTGCATCAGTAGTCACCTGGGAGTAAGAATTAATATTGGAGGTTGCAGAACAGTTAACTAACAATTGCATATCCTTTGGTCCTGTCCTGAAGACTGGTCATATTGGGCCACATTATGATACTCCAGATGTTCAAGTTCATCGCTGGTTACCTCTGTTGCACCAAATCAACTAAACTGCATCTTGGGCCTTCCTATGAAGGTCTCAGTCGTCTCTGGAATGGGATATTTACTCAAACTGCTGTTTAACACATTCTCTGCTTTCCAGTTCTCTGGATACAGAAAGCAATCTTACTTCAAGGTGGAAGGTTTAATCATGGAGCGTGATTGAGAGAATTAGGTATTATTCTCCATCTCTCAGGCTAAATTCCTTCATTTTTGAGTTATTGTGCATAGGGGTGGGATGCAGAAAAGAGAAGATCATGCTCTTCCTTGTGTGCTGAGTTGACTTGGGTTTGCTTTTGGTGTGCTCAAGTCCCTATCACATTATGTGTACACTGCTCCAATTGCTGCACCTGGCCCTTTCCCTATTCATATTATGTTTGTTGTTTTCTTCTGATTTTCATCCATCATGCAAATGTGACTTCCACCCATCAGCCCCAAGTACTCATTCTCTCTTGTTGGGTTCATCCTATTCAAGACCTTTCAGTATAATGACAGGATTTGCCACCCTGATTCTAATCACGTCTGCAAATATTGGACTTGGATATGCCTTATATAGTTCTCCTTAGCTTACTCAAATCTCACTAATACCTTATTAATTTATGTAATCTTTCAATGTTACTGCTAATTTGGATTAATTTTGCTCAGATGTTGACCATTACAGATTTATACTCATCATTGTTGTGATATTGCTATCTTGCTATTCATATGAAATTGACCTTTTTATTCTTTGCTTGGATTTCTACCCCCACCCCCCCGCCCAATACACATTGTGGGTATTTCTATGTAATTACATTCTTTTTAAAAAGCACTTTAAAAAGTTAGTGTCACATATCTTTAAAAAATTAAATAAACTCATTACAGTTGGTGACTGATGACTTTATGCCTAAAAATTACTGTTTGCAATATTACTGTATAAACATTTCAGCAGGTTAACACCTCCGTTTAATTAGCTCATAGAGGAATTAGATTTGAACAACTAATCACAAACGGTAATTTCAAGGCTATAGTGTCCAAATCTCAATTTACAAAATAAGTTACTTCACTTAAGTTTTTTTCTGCCAAGGACTTAAATCAAAAGGAAATTCCAAAAGTTCAATGACTCACTTTAGATGTACTGGCTGACCACAAAAATATCCAAATCCAAAACAAAAAGGTCAGCCAGCCCGCCCACTAAAACTGACAATTCTGTTTTCAGGAATTCATTAGGATTGGTGTGAATTATTTGTTTTCCATATTCAGCCATGAATGCAGCTATACTGTTATAAACTATCATTGAAAAGGGGATCTGAAATGTAGGACCAGAACCTACACTAACATTTTAAAAAGGTTGTTGTGCAAATGAATGCTGTAAGCACAATGCCCTGAAAATTGCCCTAAATATGTCCTCAAAATGGAGTTAGTAACCACACTGAACAATAGGAAAACAAAAAGCTAAAAACTGTTAATACTCATATGAAACAAGAGACTAAAGAAGCGTAGGCCATCAAGGCTACATGACCGAGATAGCTCGGTACAAGATCAGTGTGCAAATCACCATCTGAGAGAGTATAAAGCTCTTTGTTACAAAGAGACTGGGAAGTTGAGAGTGAATTTACCACCTGACAGGTCGATTCTACAACTTCAGTAATCTGAGGTTATCAGGGGCATTAACATGATTGTTTGAGGTAACTTATACCAAAAAGAGATGAACTCTTCTGACACGTGTCACTCGGAATGGTCAATGGAATGGAGCATGATTGCCTTGAAAATCAAGGATATCTAATGGTGTTTTTGACAGAGTTCAGTTTTTTTTAAGCTCTCATTCTTTAGTAGTCTTTATAGAATCATAGAAAGGTTACAGCACAGAAGGAGGCCATTTGGCCCATCGAGTCAGTGCCTGCTCTATGCAAGAGCAATCCATCTAGTCCTACTCACCCGCCCTATCCCCGTAGTCCTGCAATTTTTTTCCTTTCAAGTACTTATCCAGTACCCTTTTGAAAGTCATGATTGAATCTGCCTCTATGACCCCCTCAGGCAGTGCATTCCAGATCCTAGCCTGTGTAAAAAAGTTTTCCTCATGTCACCTTTGGCAAAAGAACCAATCACCTTAAACCTATGTCCTCTGGTTCTTGACCCTTCCGCCAATGGGAACAGTTTCTCTCTATCTACTCTTTTAAATACCTCTATCAAATCTCCTCTCAACCTTCTCTGTTCCAAGGAGAACAACCCCAGCTTCTCCAATCTATCCATGTAACTAAAGTCCCTCATCTCTGGAATCATTCTGGTAAATCTTTTCTGCACCTTCTCTAAGGCCTTCACATCTTTCCTAAAGTGCGGTGCCCAGAACTGGACACAATACACCAGTTGTGACCGAACTAGTGTTTTATAAAGGTTCATCTAGTGTATGTAAAAGGATCTCTCTGTAAAAGGCGTAAAGTGGAGAGGGAGAGAGAACATGAGATCGATGAACCGACCGACTCACTTTAGATTCTACGGCTGTACTGGCCTGATATAAGTGTGTCACTTAGATGTATAAATTCCCCTGAGATGAAGGGAGGTGAGATTTAAGCCAGCTAGTCCAGATATAGCTACCAGCGTGTAAAGTGGATTTATCCTGGAACAGAGGATCCAGCAGATTTGCATAACACCTCTAAAGATCGAGTTTCATCACCCTGATAGTCCAGAAGCAAACACCATCATCCCAGGCGAAGGCAAGACAACCAGCTCAACCATGCAGCTCCTAAGGATAAGGCTGTATAAATTACAGAAAGATTGCTAACCAACACATTGAGTACATAACTAATTGGTAGATAATTAGAGGAAAAAAATTGTCCTTTCAAAAGATCTGTCATTTGATCAGCTATGGTTCAAAATGAGTGATAGAAGTTATAAAAGCATTAGATAGTCAGACTTTAATCTATCCAATAATCTGGCTATCTAATGCTGTTAAGTTGTCAGCTACCTAAAGGAGCTAAATCCTAAATTAATCTCACCAATTTCTACCAATCTCAGACACTGATCTAGACCATAAACTGATAATCAGCAAAGTGGTTAATGCTCAATTATTGATACAACTGAACTGCTTGAGGTCAGACATCAACACTTTTTTAAAAAATAAGCAGTTTGTCACATTTTCCGTAATCATTTATAAAGGTTACAGTCCAAAATGAGGCCATTCATTCCACTGATCTCACATTTCCTACTTTGCAGGAGTAAATGTTCAATAATTTCTCTTCAAAAAATTCTAATTCTCTCCCAACAGGTAAGCTTTCCAACATCTGCTTTGAGAAATATGTCTCGTCAATCACTGCCATTGTCAGATGAACAAAAAGTTACACAAGGTGTGTTATTTAGCCATCAACAGAAAAGCTCCAGGTTCAACCCATAGTGTGTGATGGGTTAGCCTGTCTCAGCGGAGCAATAGGGAGGCTACTGGTGGCCCAGCGTACCTTTAAGCAAAAGAATAGAAGACAAGCAGGCCTCCACTACTGATCGTTCAGCATGGACACATGTTGGAAAGTGCACAGGTAAGGACATGATGCTCTCCACTGTCAGCCAGCCCAATCACGTTCACTGCCAAAGTGTACACATGAAACACAGTTACTTGGGCAAGTTACTGCAACAGTTGCTAGTGTCAGTAGAACTGTGTAACAGCACGAATTAGTGCCTTCGATAGAGGGGAAGAAAATTGAAAGAATTTAAACAAATTGATCACCAATAATCATTGTTTACAACATTATATGAAATTGCTACCCAGAAATTTGAAAGCACGATTACATTTCCCAGATATACCTACACCTGCTTTCAGGGACAATAGAATGGTGGAGTACAAACAAATAAAACATTACCAAAAAGAAACAAAATCCTTGTGAAATCCCTCCTTGAGAAGGAGATTGCTCAGACACGTTTCAAAGTACAGTACCATGGGCACTTCCATTACTTGGCAGTAATAAAATAAACCTAAAATGTTAACAGATAGGTTGACAGTGATTCAATACCAGGTTTGTTTTATGGTAACAATGCTATTCGAGGTTCAGTGAATCCTGTCTGGATCATTTTCCCTACACAAAAACACATTTCTTGGATTATCTGGATGCCTGACTTTTCTCATGGCAGATACTTTTAAAAAGAGACAATATTTTTAAAAAGAGACTCACTTCACATTACTCTGGGCGTTGTCCCACTAGAGTGAGAAAGTGTCCAGTGTAACATATTAAAGATAACCAGGAAGAGTATATTGGCTTTGGAGGGAGTGCAGAACAAATTCACCAGAATGATACTGGGAGCTGAAGGATTAAATTATGAGGACAGAGTGCATAAACTTCGCTTGTAGTCCCTTCAGTATAGAAGATTGAGGGGTGATCTAATCGGAGTTTAAAACGTTAAAATAATTTGATAGGGTAGATAGAGAGAAGCTGTTTCCTCTGGTGGGGAAATCCAGAACGGGCCGGGGGGTGGGGGCGAGAGAGCATAATCTTAAAATTAGAGCTAGATCATTTAAGAGTGAAATCAGGAAGCACTTTTTCACACAAATGGTAGTGGAAATTTGAAACACTCTTCCTCCAAAAGGTTACAGATGCTAGGTCAATTGAAATTTTCAAGACTGAGATCAACAGATTTTTGTTAGGCAAGGGCAGCAAAGGATATGGAGTTGAGGTACAGATCATCCATAATCTAACTGAATGGCAGAACAGGCTCGAGGGGCTGAATGATCTGCTTTTGTTCCTATGTTACTCATCACAGTATTTTCAACTAGTGCTTCCTAGTGTCAATAATGCTGGTCATATGAGATTTGATCCAATATCAGAAATAGATTTATGTGGGTCTGACCTTATATAAAAAGATCTCCCTTTAGATTTTCCTGATTCTAGCCTACAAGAATGCATCAATGATTAGCTCAGTTCCAGGATTGCTTTTTTTTTTATTCTTTCCAATTTCCTCCTTCTTTTAGCTATTCTCCATAAATGCAGGATACATTAATAAATAACAATGAGGTTGTAACAGATCTAGGATCCATTCAGTTTTAATTTATGAAATTCTACATTCAATCTTTCCATTCAGTTTGTAGCATTCAGTTTGTAACAATTTAAAATGGCATTGTTTGATTGCATTCTGGATGAGATTTCCATTTGTCTCTCTCAAGGTTTTGAACAAAGACGCATAGAATCATAGGATCTTACAGTATGGAAAGAGGCCATTCAGCCCATCGTGCCTGTGCTGGCTCTGAAAGAGCTATCCAATTAGTCCCACTCCCCTGCTTTTTCGTCATAGTCCTACAATTTTCTCCCTTTTAAGTATTTAACCAATTCCCTTTTGAAAATTACTACTGAATCTGCTTCTACCATCCTTTCAGGCAGTGCATTCCGGATCATAACTCGCTGCTTAAAAAAATTCTCATCTCACCTCTGGCTCTTTTGCGCTGTGACTAACGCTAACTACTAATTGATTCTGCTATCGATGATGCACACGTGTACTCAGGCCCGGAGCATGTTGGGCCACGCGTTTGCATTATAGGTCACCAACTGCCCTTGCGGCCATTCAAAAAAGCACAGACCAGAGGCCAAGCCCCAAAATGCAGCTGATGCAGGTAGCCATGAAAGTGGGGGGGGGTTTACGAACAGTCCACTTGACTCCCTTGTGCAGTGCTGTGGCCAGTGCAGAGAAAAGTCACAAGGAGGATCGCTAGTATAGGAGAAAATAACAGATTCAAATGTCGGAATGATATCAAGAAATCGTTCTTCGCACAAAGAGGGATCAACACTTGATTCAAGGCGAGGCAAATGGCCTTGTTCATCCATAGTTATCTTATGATCTCTTTTTCTTGAATGAAGAGAAGGAGCAATGGAATAGGATGAGCAGCATTCATAGATATACATAACCCAAGTGGCAGGGCAGCTATAGGAATGAAGGAGGCACTGTGCAGTTTGTGTTACCTGCAATTCCCAACAGCAATCGCCTGTATTCCAAAAGACATTGTGCGTTATCTGCAGTTGTGGAGTAGAAGGCAATGCTGCTGTCCGTTAGCCCCATACTTGTGCCATCTCTCCCGTAATTCCATGTTTGAACATCTCTGATCAGGTTTCAGCTCTAATTTGACATCATAAGTGACATCCTCTGTGACTGGATGTGCACTATCCCTCCTCATCTTTATTTTAATAGCTTTTAACACTGTTAACCACACCATCCTTCTCCAACACCCATCCTCCATTGTCCAGCTGAGTGGGAATGCCTTTGCTTTTTCTATTACCTATCCAGTCATAGCCAGAGAATCCCAGCAATGGCTTCTCTTCCGCCCCGCACCATTATCTCTGGAGTCCCCCATGCATCTATCATTGGCTCCATCCTGTTTCTCATCTACATGCAGCCCCGTGGTGACAACATCTGAAAACATGACGTCAGGTTCCACACGTTCGCTGACGACACCCAGCTGTACCTCACCATCACCACCTCTCTCAACCACTTCGCTGCCTCTGTGTTGTCAGAATGCTTGCCCAACATCCAGTCTTGGATAAACTGCAAATTCAACAACTTGCATTTATATAGCGCCTTTGAAGTAGTAAACCGTCTCAAGGTGCTTCACAGGAGCGTTATTAAACAAAATTTGACACCGAACCACATAAGGAGATATTAGGACAGATGCCCAAAAGCTTGGTCAAAGAGGTAGGTTTTATGGAGCATCTTAAAAGGAGAGGGTGGTAGAAGGGCTTAGGGGGGGGAATTCCAGAGCTTAGGGCCTAGGCAATCGAAGGCATGGCCACCATTGGTGAAGCGATTATAATCAGGGATGCGCACGAGGCAAGAATTGGAGGAGCGCAAAGATCTGAGAGTCCTAGGGCTGGAGGAGGTTCCAATGATAGGATGGGGCAAGGCCATATGAAAACAAGCATGAGAATTTTAAAATCGATGCGGTCACGGATCAGGGGCCAATGTAGGTCAACAAGCATAAGGGTGATGAGAGAACGGGACTTGGTGCAAATTAGGATATGGGCAGAGTTTTGGATGAGCTCAAATTTAAGGAGGCTGGAAGGCGGGAGACTGGCCAGGAGAGCATTGGAATAGTCGAGTCTAGAGGAAACAAAGGCATGGATGAGGGTTTCAGCTGATGAGCTGAGGCGGGGGGAGACGGGCGATGTTACAGAGGTGGACGTAGGCAGTCTTGGTGATGGAGCGGATGTATGGTCAGAAGCTCATCTCAAGGTCAACCAGGATGCCAAGGTTGCAAATGGTCTGGTTCAGCCTTAGACAGTTGCCAGGCAGAGGGATGGAGTCAGTGGGTAGGGAACGGAGTTTGCGGCGACCAAAGTCAATGGCGTCGGTCTTCCCAATATTTAGTTGGGGGAAATCTTGCTCATCCAGTACTGGATGTCGGACAAGCCATGTGTCAAATGAGAGACAGTGGAGGGGTCAAGGGTGGTGAGGTAGAGCTGGGTGTCGTCAGTGTACATATGGAATCTGACGTGTTTTCAGATGATGGCGCAGAGGGGCAGCACATAGATGAGAAGTAGGAGGGAGCCGATGATAGATACTGGGCGGATTTTGTTTTATATTTGTTCATGGGATGTGGGCATCACTGGCAAGGCCAGCATTTATTGCCCATCCCTAATTGCCCTTGAGAAGGTGGTGGTGAGCCACCTTCTTGAACCGCTATGGTGAAGGTTCTCCCACAGTGCTGTTAAGTGGGGAGTTCCAGGATTTTGACCCAGCGACGGTGAAGGAATGGTGATATATTTCCAAGTCGTGATGGTGTGTGATTTGGAGGGGAACATGGTGTTGTTCCCATGTGCCTGATGCCCGTGTCCTTCTAGATAGTATAGGTCGCGGATTTGGGAGGTGCTGTCGAAGAAGCCTTGGCGAGTTGCTGCAGTGCATCCTGTGGATGTTACACACTGCAGCCACGGTGCGCCGTTGGTGAAGGGAGTGAATGTTTAGGGTGGTGGATGGGGTGCCAATCATGCGGCTGCTTTGTCCTGGATGATGTCGAGCTTCTCGAGTGTTGCTGGAGTGCACTCATCCAGGCAAGTGGAGAGTATTCCATCACACTCCTGACTTGTGCCTTGTAGATGGTGGAAAGGCTTTGGGGAGTCAGGAGGTGAGTCACTCGTCACGAATACTCAGCCTCTGACCTGCTCTTGTAGCCACAGTATTTATGTAGCTGATCCAGTTAAGTTTCTGGTCAATGGTGACCCTCAGGATATTGATGGTGGGGGATTCGGCGATGGTAATGCCGTTGAATGTCAGGGGGAGGTGGTTAGACTCTCTCTTGTTGGAGATGGTCATTGCCTGGCACTTGTCTGGTGCGAATGTTACTTGCCACTTATCAGCCCAAGCCTGAATGTTGTACAGGTCTTGCTGCATGTGGGCACGGACTGCTTCATTACCTGAAGGGTTGCAAATGGAACTGAACATCCCCATTTCTGACCTTATGATGGAGGGAAGGTCATTGATGAAGCAGCTGAAGATGGTTGGGCTTAGAACACTGCCACTCCCGCTCCATCACTTCCAGAGGTGCAGGAACGGGAAGAGAAGCCATTGCAAGTGATTCTCTGGCTACGACTAGATAGATAAGAATGGAACCAAGCGAGTGCACTCCCACCCAGTTGAACGATGGAGGATAATAGTGTTATCAACCGTGTCAAAGGCTGCAGACAGGTTGAGAAGGATGAGGAGGGATAGTTTACCATGGTCACAATCACATAGGATGTCATTTGCGACTTGGATAAAGGCCACTTTAGTACTGTGGCGGGGCAGAAACCTGATTAGTGGAATTCAAACATGGAGTTGGGGGAAAGATGGGCACAGATTTGGAAAGCGACAACACGTTCAAGGAATTGAGAGGAAAAGGAGGTTGGAGATGGGGGCGATAGTTTGCAAGGACAGAGGAGCCAAGGGTTTTTTTTTTGAGGGGGGTGATGACAGCAGATTTGAAGGGGCGGGGACAGTACCTGAAGAGAGGGAACCATGAACAATATCAGCTGACATGGCGGCCAGGAAGGGAAGTTGGATGGTCAGCGGTTTGGTGGGAATAGAAACGAGGGAGCAGGAGGTGGGTCTCATGGTAAAGATGAGCTCACAGAGGGCATGAGGGGAGATAGGAGAGAAACTGGAGAAAGATACAAGTTCATGGCTAGGACAGGGGGGATCCTTAGGGGAAGTTTGGCTTTGTGGGCATGGGAAAGGGAAAGAAGCAGCAGAGGCAGCTGAACGAGTGGTCTCAATCTTAGAGACAAAGAAGTCCATGAGCTCCTTGCACTTTTCATTAGAGGTAAGGGTGGAGGGGGCAGGGGAGAGGAGTTTGTAGTGGAGAAGAGAAACCAGGAGGTTATCTTTGCATTACAGGAGGAGCAGTTTTTTCAGAGGAGAGCAGGTCCTGATGGTGCTTTGTGATCCAGCCAGATCTAGCGATGAATGGCTAAACCAGTTGTCTCCCATAAATGTTTAAGCTTAAGGGTAAGGAGTCTTACAACACCAGGTTATAGTCCAACAGTTTTATTTGAAAATCACAAGCTTTCGGAGGCTTCCTCCTTCGTCAGGTGAGTGTGGGATTCCATAAAGATATAGCATATATAGTCAGAGAACAATGCCTGGTGATTACAGATAATCTTTCCAACTGCCCGTTATCAAAGCAATCAAAGGACTTCAATGGTGTTCAGACAGGGAAACATTACATACAAGACTACCGAATACACAAACGGTCACAACACAGAGAGCGAGAGAGCGAGAGCGAGAGCGAGAGAATGACCAGTTGTATTAAAAACAGATAACTTTTTTTCGCTGGTGGGGTTACATGTAGCGTGACATGAACCCAAGATCCCGGTTGAGGCCGTCCTCATGGGTGCGGAACTTGGCTATCAATTTCTGCTCGACGATTTTGCGCTGTCGTGTGTCTCGAAGGCCGCCTTGGAGAACGCTTACCCGAAGATCGGAAGCTGAATGTCCTCGACTGCTGAAGTGTTCCCCGACTGGGAGGGAACCCTCCTGTTTGGCGATTGTTGTGCGGTGTCCGTTCATCCGTTGTCGCAGTGTCTGCATGGTCTCGCAGATGTACCGATGTACCATACGTTGCAGGGCATCCTTTCCTGCAACGTATGAGGTAGACAACGTTGGCCGAGTTGCAGGAGTATGAACCATGCACCTGGTGGGTGGTGTCCTCTCGTGTGATGGTGGTATCCGTGTCGATGATCTGGCATGTCTTGCAGAGGTTGCTGTGGCAGGGTTGTGTGGTGTCGTGGACGCTGTTCTCCTGAAAGCTGGGTAATTTGCTGCGAACGACGGTCTGTTTGAGGTTAGGTGGCAGTTTGAAGGCGAATAGTGGAGGCGTGGGGATGGCCTTAGCGAGGTTTTCGTCGTCATCGATGACATGTTGAAGGCTGCGAAGAACATGGCGTAGTTTCTCCGCTCCGGGGAAGTACTGGACGACGAAGGGTACTCTGTTGGTTGTGTCCAGTGTTTGTCTTCTGAGGAGGTCAATGCGATTTTCGCTGTGGCCCGTCGGAACTGTCGCTCGACGAGTCGAGCATCATAAGCCGTTCTTACGAGGGCGTCTTTCAGCGTCTGTAGGTGTCCATCGCATTCCTCCTCGTTTGAGGGCGTACCGGGGGGAACGACCAGGGTGAGAGAGAGTAATGGTTTTAATGGGGACAAGGGTATCAAAGGTGGAGGTGTGGGTGTGATTGAGCAAATCGGTAGCTGCAGACAGATGGTGCATGGAGGGTCAAAAGGATAGACAGTTGGGAATTTGAAAGTGCCGCTGTAAGTGACTTGGGGGAGAGTTTTTTTCCAGGGGTGAACACAGAAGGAAGTGGGGTTGGGTGGATGAAGGGGGTGTGGGTGGAGAGGGATACAAGGAAATGATCAGAGATGGCCTTATCAGTCATCGACACGATGGGAGTAGAAAGGCTACGTGAGATGGCAAAGTTGAGGGGATGGCCGTGAATGTGGTCAATTCCTCCAATTAAACATTGGGAAGACCAAAGACGGGTCTTTGGTCCCTGCCACAAAATCAGGTTCCCTCGCTACTGATTCAACCCCCCGGTCCCTGACCACTGTCTCAGGCTGAAATACACCGTTTGCAACCTCGGCATCCTAATGGACACTGAGCTGAACGTCCAACCCCATATTTTCTCCATCACAAACACCACTTACTTACACCTCCACAACATTTTCCATCTCAGCCTCTGCCTCAGTCCAACTGCTGCTGAAACCCTCATTCACGCCCTTGTTACCTCCAGACTCGACTATTCCAATGCTCTCCTGGCTGGCCTCCCATCTTCCACCCTCAATATACTTGACCTCATCCAAAACTCTGCTGCGCATATCCTAACTCACAAAGTCTCGTTCACCCATCGTCCCGATGTTCGCTGACCTACAATGGCTCGCAATCCACCAGCACCTTGATTTTAAAATTCTCATCCTCATGTTGAAATCCCTCCATGGCCTCACACCTTCCTCCCTGAACCCGGCAGCGTCGGCGCTGCGCGTTCCCTGAACCCGGCAGCGTCGGCGCTGCGCGTTCCCTGAACCCGGCAGCGTCGGCGCTGCGCGTTCCCTGAACCCGGCAGCGTCGGCGCTGCGCGTTCCCTGAACCCGGCAGCGTCGGCGCTGCGCGTTCCCTGAACCCGGCAGCGTCGGCGCTGCGCGTTCCCTGAACCCGGCAGCGTCGGCGCTGCGCGTTCCCTGAACCCGGCAGCGTCGGCGCTGCGCGTTCCCTGAACCCGGCAGCGTCGGCGCTGCGCGTTCCCTGAACCCGGCAGCGTCGGCGCTGCGCGTTCCCTGAACCCGGCAGCGTCGGCGCTGCGCGTTCCCTGAACCCGGCAGCGTCGGCGCTGCGCGTTCCCTGAACCCGGCAGCGTCGGCGCTGCGCGTTCCCTGAACCCGGCAGCGTCGGCGCTGCGCGTTCCCTGAACCCGGCAGCGTCGGCGCTGCGCGTTCCCTGAACCCGGCAGCGTCGGCGCTGCGCGTTCCCTGAACCCGGCAGCGTCGGCGCTGCGCGTTCCCTGAACCCGGCAGCGTCGGCGCTGCGCGTTCCCTGAACCCGGCAGCGTCGGCGCTGCGCGTTCCCTGAACCCGGCAGCGTCGGCGCTGCGCGTTCCCTGAACCCGGCAGCGTCGGCGCTGCGCGTTCCCTGAACCCGGCAGCGTCGGCGCTGCGCGTTCCCTGAACCCGGCAGCGTCGGCGCTGCGCGTTCCCTGAACCCGGCAGCGTCGGCGCTGCGCGTTCCCTGAACCCGGCAGCGTCGGCGCTGCGCGTTCCCTGAACCCGGCAGCGTCGGCGCTGCGCGTTCCCTGAACCCGGCAGCGTCGGCGCTGCGCGTTCCCTGAACCCGGCAGCGTCGGCGCTGCGCGTTCCCTGAACCCGGCAGCGTCGGCGCTGCGCGTTCCCTGAACCCGGCAGCGTCGGCGCTGCGCGTTCCCTGAACCCGGCAGCGTCGGCGCTGCGCGTTCCCTGAACCCGGCAGCGTCGGCGCTGCGCGTTCCCTGAACCCGGCAGCGTCGGCGCTGCGCGTTCCCTGAACCCGGCAGCGTCGGCGCTGCGCGTTCCCTGAACCCGGCAGCGTCGGCGCTGCGCGTTCCCTGAACCCGGCAGCGTCGGCGCTGCGCGTTCCCTGAACCCGGCAGCGTCGGCGCTGCGCGTTCCCTGAACCCGGCAGCGTCGGCGCTGCGCGTTCCCTGAACCCGGCAGCGTCGGCGCTGCGCGTTCCCTGAACCCGGCAGCGTCGGCGCTGCGCGTTCCCTGAACCCGGCAGCGTCGGCGCTGCGCGTTCCCTGAACCCGGCAGCGTCGGCGCTGCGCGTTCCCTGAACCCGGCAGCGTCGGCGCTGCGCGTTCCCTGAACTCTGTAACCTGCCTGACAATGACTGGATCAAATTACACATTCAAGAGAACTTGAATCATACTGCAGCAGACTGGATCAAATTACACATTCCAGACAAGGGTTGGGTGAGTACTGTCCTTGCACATCCTGTCGATGGCAATAGCAGAATTTGTTACTGCCACCATAGTGGTGGCAATAGACGCGACCGTGAATGTTTGCTGAACAGAGCCACAGAGCTTTCAAACGTAAATTGTCTAGCTTCTGCCAGGTCTAATCTAATTATGCCTCATCAAGGCATTAATTGGGTTTGGAAACCTGAAAGGGGTATGGTACTTAATCAGGCTTGTACCATAGTCAAGGTGTTTTATTTCATCTTTGGTAGTGAATATTCACAGAGCTCCTAACAAAAACAAGTATCAACATTTTTGATTAGTATGGGAGTTCATGTGATTCATTTATTTGGCTCCACATCACTGAGGTGAGCCAGAGCTCCAATGGTGCCTAGCGTCCACACGTGGCATATAATCTCAAAGAATTTGGATAAAAGGACTTTAAATGGATTGGCTATGTTGGACTCAGAACAAATTAATATACCAGTGAAAAGTATTGTGTTGTGATCTTATCAGCTAATTTATTCTTGTTTCTCTAAAATATATACACCATACAATAATTTTAAGTTAGCGATTTAGCCTGAATTATGGCTTGTTAACATGTTATTTTTCTGTTTTCAGTACACAGCAAACACAAGCTTGTCTGTGGAAGTTGATTGCTGTGGTGAGCTCCAAATAGAGAATATTTAAAGGTATTAAGGGATATGGGCCAAGGGATATGAGCGAGATCACAGATCAGCCATGATCTTATCAAATGGCGGAGCAGGCACGAGGGGCTGAATGGCCTACTCCTGTTCCTATGTTCCTATTGGGAAGTAGCCTTAATTGTAGCAGAGGATATGGTAGCATAGTGGTTATATTACTGGACTAGTGATCCAGAGACATGAGTTCAAATCCCACGTTGAGTAAAACAAAAATCGGGAATCAAAAAAAACTAGTATCGGTGGCCATGAAACGACCGGATTGTCGTAAAAACCCATCTGGTTCACTAATTCCCTTTAGGGAAGGAAACCTTACCCGGTCTGGCCCATATGTCACTCCAAACCCACAGCAATGTGGTTGATTCTGAAATGGCCTAGCAAGTCACTCACCCAAGGTCCCAAACTCTTCCATTACCATCCCTGGGTATTTTTTTTTTTATTCGTTCATGGGATGTGGGCGTCGCCACCTTCTTGAACCGCTGCAGTCCGTGTGGTGACGGTTCTCCCACAGTGCTGTTAGGAAGGAAGTTCCAGGATTTTGACCCAGCGACGATGAAGGAACGGCGATATATTTCCAAGTCGGAATGGTGTGTGACTTGGAGGGGAACGTGCAGGTGGTGTTGTTCCCATGTGCCTGCTGCTGTTGTTCTTCTAGGTGGTAGAGGTCGCGGGTTTGGGAGGTGCTGTCGTAGAAGCCTTGGCGAGTTGCTGCAGTGCATCCTGTGGATGGTACACACTGCAGCCACAGTGCACCGGTGGTGAAGCAAGTGAATGTTAAGGTGGTGGATGGGGTGCCAATCAAGCGGGCTGCTTTATCTTGGATGGTGTCGAGCTTCTTGAGTGTTGTTGGAGCTGCACTCATCCAAGCAAGTGGAGAGTATTCCATCACACTCCTGACTTGTGCCTTGTAGATGGTGGAAAGGCTTTGGGGAGTCAGGAGGTGAGACACTCGCCACAGAATACCCAGCCTCTGACCTGCTCTTGTAGCCACAGTATTTATATGGCTGGTCCAGTTAAGTTTCTGGTCAATGGTGGCCCCCAGGATGTTGATGGTGGGGGATTCGGCGATGGTAATGCCGTTGAATGTCAAGGGGAGGTGCTTAGACTCTCTCTTGTTGGAGATGGTCATTGCCTGGCACTTGTCTGGCACGAATGTTACTTGCCACTTATCAGCCCAAGCTTGGATGTTGTCCAGGTCTTGCTGCATGCGGGCTCGGACTGCTTCATTATTTGAGGGGTTGCGAATGGAACTGAACACTGTGCAATCATCAGCGAACATCCCCATTTCTGACCTTATGATGGAGGGAAGGTCATTGATGAAGCAGCTGAAGATGGTTGGGCCTAGGACACTGCCTTGAGGAACTCCTGCATCAATGTCCTGGGGCTGAGATGATTGGCCTCCAACAACCACTACCATCTTCCTTTGTGCCAGGTATGACTCCAGCCACTGGAGAGTTTTCCCCGATTCCCATTGACTTCAATTTTACTAGGGCTCCTTGGTGCCACACTCGGTCAAATGCTGCCTTGATGTCAAGGGCAGTCACTCTCACCTCACCTCTGGAATTCTGCTCTTTTGTCCATGTTTGGACCAAGGCTGTAATGAGGTCTGGAGCCGAGTGGTCCTGGCGGAACCCAAACTGAGAATCGGTGAGCAGGTTATTGGTGAGTAAGTGCTGCTTGATAGCACTGTCGACGACACCTTCCATCACTTTGCTGATGATTGAGAGTAGACTGATGGGGCAGTAATCGGCCGGATTGGATTTGTCCTGCTTTTTGTGGACAGGACATACCCGGGCAATTTTCCACATTGTCGGGTAGGTGCCAGTGTTGTAGCTGTACTGGACAGCTTGGCTAGAGGCGCAGCTAGTTCTGGGTATGTCCTGTCTCGCCCTGGGATTCATCAACATTGACTCCGGACCCCATGAAATCTCATGGAATCAGGTCAAACATGGGCAAGGAACCCTCCTGTTGATTACCACCTACCACCCTCCCTCAGCTGATGAATCAGTCATCCTCCATGTTAAGCACCACTTGGAGGAAGCACTGAGGGTAGCAAGGGCACAGAATATACTCTGGGTGGGGGACTTCAATCTCCATCACCAAGAGTGGTTCGGTAGCACCACTACTGACCAAGCTGGCCGAGTCCTGAAGGACACTGGGCCTGCAGCAGGTGGTGAGCGAACCAACGCAAAGGAGAAACCTACTTGACCTCGTCCTCACCAATCTACCTGTCACAGATGCATCTCTCCATGATAGTATTGGTAGGAGTGACCACCGCACAGTCCTTGTGGAGACGAAGTCCCATCTTCACACTGAGGACACCATCCAATGTGTGGTGTGGCACTACCACTGTGCCAAATGGGATAGATTCAGAACAGATCTGGCAGCTCAAAACTGAGCATCCATGAGAAGCTGTGGGCCATAAGCAGCAGCAGAATTGTACTCCAGCAAAATCTGTAACCTCATGGCCCGGCATATTCCTCACTCTACCATTACCAACAAGGCAGGGGATCAACCCTGGTTCAATGAGGAGTGTAGAAGAGCATGCCAGGAGCAGCACCAGGCGTACCTAAAAATGAGGTGCCAACCTGGTGAAGCTACAACACAGGACTACATGCATGTTAAACAGCAGAAGCAAAATGCTATCAACAGAGCTAAGCGATTCCACAACCAACGAATCAGATCAAAGCTCTGCAGCCCTGCTACATCCAGTCGGAAATGGTGGTGGAAAATTAAACAACTAACATCCCCATTCTCAATGATGGCAGCACGTGAGTGCAAAAGACAAGGCTGAAGCTTTTGCAACCATCTTCAGCCAGAAGTGCCGAGTAGATGATCCATCTCGGCCTCCTCTCAATATCCCCACCATCACAGAAGCCAGTCTTCAGCCAATTTGATTCACTCCACATGATATGAAGAAACAGCTGAGTGCACTGGATACAAGAAAGACTATGGGCCCCGACAACATCCCAGCTGTAGTGCTGAAGACTTGTGCTCCAGAACTAGCCGCACCTCTAGCCAAACTGTTTCAGTACAGCTACAACACTGGCATCTACCAGACAATGTGGAAAATTGCCCAGGTATGTCCTGTCCAGAAAAAGCAGGACGACACTCAGTCTCGTCTCAATCATCAGCAAAGTGATGGAAGGTGTCGTCGAAAGTGCTATCAAGCGACACTTACTCACCAATAACCTGCTCACTGATGCTCAGTTTGGGTTACGCCAGGACCACTCAGCTTCAGACCTCATCACAGCCTTGGTCCAAACATGGACAATAGAGCTGGATTCTTGAGGTAAGGTGAGAGTGACTGCCCTTGACATCAAGGCAGCATTTGACCAAGTGGGGCACCAAAGAGCCCTAGTAAAATTGAAGTCAATGGGAATCAGGTGGAAAACTCTCCAGTGGCTGGAGTCGTACCTAGCACAATGGAAGATGGTGGTGGTTCTTTGAGGCCAATCATCTCAGCCCCAGGACTTTGCTGCATCAGTTCCTCAGGGCAGTGTCCTAGGCCCAACCATCTTCAGCTGCTTCATCAAAGACCTCCCCTCCATCACAAGGTCAGAAATGAGGATGTTCGCTGATGATTGCACTGTGTTCAGTTCCATTCGCAACCCCTCGGATAATGAAGCAGTCCATGCCCGCATGCAGCAAGACCTGGACAACATCCAGGCTTGGGCTGATAAGTGGCAAGTAACATTCGCACCAGACAAGTGCCAGGCAATGACCATCTCCAATAAGAGAGAACCTAACCGCCTCCCCTTGACGGCATTACCATCGCCGAATCCCCCACCATCAACATCCTGGAGGTCACCATTGACCAGAAACTTAACTGGAGCAGCCATATAAATACTGTGGCTACAAGAGCAGATCAGAGGCTGAGTATTCTGTGGCGAGTGACTCACCTCCTGACTCCCCAAAGCCTTTCCACCATCTACAAGGCACAAGTCAGGAGTGTGATGGAATACTCTCCACTTGCTGGATGAGTGCAGCTCCAACAACACTCGACACCATTCAGGACAATGCAGCCCACTTGATTGGCACCCCATCCACCACCTTAACATTCACTCGCTTCACCACCGTTGCACTGTGGCTGCAGTGTGTACCATCCACAGGGTGCACTGCAGCAACTCGCCAAGACTCTTTTGACAGCACCTCCCAAACCCGTGACCTTTACCACCTAGAAGGACAAGGGCAGCAGGAACATGGGAACAACACCACCTGCACGCTCCCCTCCAAGTCACACACCATCCCGACTTGGAAATATATTGCCGTTCCTTCATCCTTGCTGGGTCAAAATCCTGGAACTCCCTACTTAACTGCAGTTGAAGAAGGCAGCTAACCACCACCTTCAAGGGCAATTGGGGATGGGCAATAACAGCTGGCCTTGCCAGCGACGCCCACATCCCATGAACAAATAAAAAAAAGCATGTTTTGGTGCTCCAGATCTGAAACTGATGTATCTTGGAGGCAATGGTTTAAACCATTGCCAACTGGGACTGGTCATTGTAAAGTGGCGCATGCATATTCCTGCCTCTTCTATTTCAAAATGCATTAAAAAGACAGTATTAGTCACACCTGTGAAGGCATATTTATACATATGCACAAAGACTTTCTTGCAAACTCCTTGAACTGGCCCAGCTGACAGCCAACAAAATAAAACCGGTTCAATCTGCCCATCAATATTTGGGTCATAAAATGTTTTGGTGTACTTATGTAGCCAGGTCTCACTTTAAACAGTGCATTTAAGGCTACCAACTTGTAACAAAAATAATATAAAATTACATATGTTAGGAGAAATTAGTGCCCCAAAATGATGATAGCTGTGTCTCTATATAGTTCTCCAGTACAAATGAAGCAAAACATAGAAGTTTAGCTATTTTTGAACTAGGGATTTTTTTTTTAAAAAGCTATTTCTGAATTAGAATTTTTTTTTCCTGGGGAGAAGTATTTGATTGCTGAGGTAACTGATAAGCCTACAGAAAAATTTGAATAGTTTTCAATCTTGTATGCAGATCAGGCAATCGAAATAATCTCACATTATCTTGTCAACAAAGCAGTCTCAACTAAAGAAAACATACTTGTTATCAATACATTAGTTACTTTTTTTCCCCCCCATATGGCCTCTAGATTGTTGACTTAGTTCCTACTGGTAGCAACATGGAGAATCGCTTCATGTTGCAGCAACTAGGGCAAGACTGTCACCAGCTAAAATGTCACAACCAACCCTGAACATCATAAAGGTAAGGAGACCTTCATCCTTGCTTTCTGGGCTGGAAAGAAACTCAGATTCTCAGATGAAAGGACGGTGATCCAACATACTCTGCCACCCAATTCCTTTGTACTCTTGACTCCTTCTAGCAATGGATCATTTCTGAGACAGTTATGTCAAAATATTTGTAACACAGTAAGAGTTTCAAGAAGCTTCAAAAGTAACACTGCTGTGTTTTTATATACAACATTTTCTGTAATAATGTCAATACCATGACATTACTTTAATTGCTATAAAGTTTGTTGATACATTCTGTACCCAAGTTAAAACAAACCCATCAAAGAATCAAAGTCACCTTGATCAATCACCTGATTAATCTGCTTAGCCAACAATTTCAGTTATTGCCAAAAAATTTTAAGAAAACAGTAAGAAATGGTGAAGTGAATTGCAGGTACAAGCCTGGAATTACCCATATGACAAACTCTTGATCCTAATTGCGCCACAAGGAAAGAAAATAAAATCAGAGGACAAGTCACACTGGGCCACCCTTGTTCATCTCCTAATGGTTAGTTACAGAGCAGCATTGGTGGGGCCTAAAGACAGATTATCCATCTGTCCTCTCAGTTTTGGGGGGGGGGGGGGGGGGGTAGTGTGTGCTGAGAGGAGACTGGGGAGAGGGGGCTGTTGTCAGTATTTTATTGCTTGTGTGAACTCAAGCAATTGTTTGTCTACAATGATGTGGCGATGCCGGTGATGGACTGGGGTGGACAAATTTAAGGAATCTTACAACACCAGGTTATAGTCCAACAGTTTTATTTGAAAACGGTCAGAACCCAAAGACAGAGAGAGAGAGAGAGAGAGAGAGAGAGACACGCCTCAACCGGGATCTTGGGTTCATGTCACGCTACACGTAACCCCACCAGCGAAAAAAAGAGTTCTGTTTTTAATACAACTGGTCATTCTCTCTCTTTCTCTTCCTTTCGGATGTTTCTCTCTCTCTCTCTGTCTGTGTTTGGGTTCTGACCGTTCGTATATTCAGTAGTCCTGTATGTAATGTCTCTCTGTCTGAACACTATTCGACTCCTTTGATTGCCTTGACAACAGGCAGTTGGAAAGATTATCTGTAATCACCAGGCATTGTTCTCTGACTATATATGCGGTACCTTCCATGGAATCCCACACTCACCTGACGAAGGAGAAAGCCTCCGAAAGCTTGTGATTTTCAAATAAAACTGTTGGACTATAACCTGGTGTTGTAAGATTCCCTACATTTGTCTACAATGGGTTAATCTCTCTCCCTATCTAAGCTATTCAATGATTTATTCATAATGGAGGGCAAGTCCATTTGGCCTATTTTTGATGTTCGGTCAGTCCTCTTGCTGTTGCAATACGGACATTATTTAACAGACCACAACCACCTTCTCCCATTATGGAAAATGCTGACTTGTCCCTCTAACCGCAACACCATCCTGGTACCCACTGTTCCTAACCATATCAGTACCCCTGATACACAAACAATTTGAAGGCTATGATAGACATAACGGGCACTAAATGGCCTCTCAGACATCCAAGATGGTGTCTTGGATGCGCACGCACGTTTCCAGCGTGACGTGCACTGGAAGCAGTCTTGGTACAGGAGTTAGCACAGGCGCAGATAATAAATGCTGGAACCATGTAAGGAAGGGAAAAGATGGCTTCAGTGTGCAATGCTGATCTAAAGTGATACGTCCAAAAATGGTGTCTAACGCTCAATTCAACGTACAGTCTTAACCCTGACCATCTGACTGTGTCTTAGGGTGCCTAGAGGACCCCCTCACCAGCGCTATTTAAAGGGATCATGCAGGATTTACAGGTTAGTGGCTGCATTCTTCCTTCTGGCTGCCAAGACATTTACAACTGTTTTTGGAGGTTTCCTAGACTTGAATACTAGGACTAGGGGACATAGCCTAACATTTAGAGCCAGAACATGCAGGAGTGAAGTTAGGAAATGCTTCTACACGCAAAGGGTGGGAGACGTTTGGAACACTCTTTTGCAGACGGCAGTTGATGCTAGCTCACTTGTGAATGTTAAATCTGAGATTGATAGATTTCTGTGAACCAAGGGTATTAAGGGAAATGGGGCTAAGATGGATATATGGAGTTAGGTCACAGGTCCACCATGATCTCACTGAATGGCGGAACAGGCTCGAGGTGCTAAATGCCACTGCCACTTGTGGCCTCCTGATATGCACCACCTTCTCCTGCAAGAAAGCGGGATGTGCGCCTGTCATGGTTGAATAGCTGCCAGTGTGTATGGCCTGTGAATGGGCGGCTTGCAACAGTGGTAACGTGTAAGGGTGAGAGGAAGCATCCGATTGGAAGAGTAGAGTACTGATGGAAAGAATTTGTTGGTATGTGGGTGATGGGGGGGGGGTGTAGTGCGTGGTGCAGTTGGTAGGAGACTCCACTTGACAGTTGACCTCACTCACCTTGACCACTCATGTCAAAGCATTGAACTTCTTCCTGCACTGCATCCATGTTCATGATGCTGTGCACCTGGCATTGACTTTGTCCCCCGTTGCCTCCCACTGCCTTTTGGGTATATGTCTGAAGGGCCTCTTGCACCCCCCTCCCCCGTAGATATAGAATGTCCCTCCTTCTGTCCACCTCTTGCACCAAGGTGTCTCAGCATCAGCAGAGAACCTTGGTGCACGCACTCTTGCAGGCCTGGTACCAACTCAGATCGGCAGATTGGTGTGGTCTGGCATGCAGATTGGAGGATGTGGGATTTGGTAGTGCACAACCTTTATTCAACGTTTAACATAATTCATCAGTGTGTAAACATACGGACGGGACCTGCATCTGTGTTTTACGTGTGCGATGTCTGATCTCCGTTCAGACAGTAGACTGTTATTTTCAGCAGAGGTACGAGCTACCTATAAGAGATTTCTAAGAAACGTCCTCCCTTTAAGAGATTGAGCTTCCCCTGGTGGTGGAAAGTGCAAATTGCAAATTGCATTGATTCCGCGTGCAAGGTCTGGAATGGAACGCTGATTGCAGGAGAGTCCTCAGGCCAGCGAATCTTGCATCCTGCCTGCGCAGGGGTAATTGGGCACGACGTAATAGCACATCACGCTACCTACGTCCAAAACAGCCCTTAACCAATTTTTCCCCCAACATTCCTCCATCTTATAGCCATTCTATTTTAGAAACTGCTGCAAGATGGCAAGTGTAACTCAACAGACTCGGGACTGCACTAAACTGCACCAAAGTCCATGCACCAAGTTTCAAAACAAACTGTTCAAGTATAACATTTAATCTCTTTTATTTCAATGTCTTAGTAATGGAAAACACAACCTCTCTCTTCAGGCTCATGTCTTAGGCAGTCTCACATTATTCAATGATTCATGTTTTATTAAATATCATTTAATTTATTCTCAATATAATTATTCTTATAGATGTGAAAACATAATATTTCAATTCATAATGTGCAAACAGCCAAAGATAAAGATGCTTTCAAGAGGTTTTAAGTTGCTTTATAAAACCGTAACAGTTTCTTGAAAAAGCAGCAATTCCCCTTGGGTGTAATTGCATCCACACTTGGCATCATACACTCACATTTCCAGCCCATCTCGGACCTGTGCATTAGGGAGAAATCTTAACTGGATTTGGGATCCACTTAACGCCCAGGTAACGTGAACGTCCAGCAATCATAGAAAGGGAATACATTTACCTCCATGCTCAATTCTTCTACCCTATATCAGAAATGGAAGCCACATTTTTTGGATGCCAAAGCTCCTGACTGCATCAAGTTTATCCACCAACTTTAATGGAAATTAGACACAACTTTTAAAAATATGTTGACGGCCTCCTTCTCATTAAAGTACATCAATGGCTGTGACAAGGCCAATTTACACATGAAATTGAGCAGGAGTACTGCTTTTTTCTATGCAATCGGTCAAACTCAACTCAAAAGGAGAAAATAAAGTTAAACATAGATTATGGTCATAATATTGAGATGTGAGGAAAATTTATGAGACACAGGAATTCTGAAGCAGACTTAACTATATTCTTTTGGTCAAGGAATGGGGTTTGGAAAAAGACAGAATATGTGGATATCATAAGGCTCAGAAAAATCATTACTCCTGCCTAGTCTGGAACATTCTTGTACAAGGCAATATTATGAACTAAATTTAAAGTATACATTGGCAGCAAGGGACCACACCCATCATCAATGCATATCAGAAAATCACTGGCACACTGCACAATTTTCCACTGAAGTCAATGGATGGAAAACCACCAGCAGCACACCTACAATTTTCCACTATATAATGACAAAGGGGAAGATTCCATGCTATTGAGGGATATTCAGAAAATTACTCCCCATATTCCAACAGGCATGACTCCTTTATAATGGCAAGATTATATCACACAATAATCTGAAAGCAGTTTGTTGTCTCCTTATTAAAAGGTAACCCAGTTCCCATTTAGATAGATTTTTTTTAAATAAAAAAGTGAGAGGCAGGAGAAAGACTTGTTTTATAAAAAGACAGAAGTATCCAAAAGATGGCACAAACTCTAGGGACTGATCAGCTGACATTTCAATTTCAGAGGGAATCATTACGGAAACCCAATGAATAGGATGGGAAGGTCTTCAAATCTACCTGTACATCTACAGACCTGGACTACATATTATAATCAGTGCATCATGAAACTAACGTTTCCTTTGTGAAATGTAGAAAGAATTACAACAGCGTGGGCAAAGACCTTTTTTTCAAAAAATGAAAACAGCAGATTACTATATATTCATAAACCGTCGTAAGTGGGAACATTTTGATAATGTAACTATAGTATTAAGCTGGAAGCACAACATTTGTACATGCCAAAATCATCCATCTGTGAAGTATTTCACTTACAAGAAAAATGACTTGTGCACTTTTACAAAACGCAACCTGTGATAACTTGACCCTTTGAGACAGTGACTGCCAAACACAAGCAAATAGTATTCAAATATTTGCAAATCATTTTAAAGACAACTCAAATGGAATACTAACTGCTGAAACAAAAGCCGTTCACACAACATACAGCCACCGACATCTCCCATATGTGCTTCGACGTACAAAATATCCAATACTCAGACACTTCATAAACGAGTTATTCAAAACTCCCAATCTACTTTCACGGTAAAGTAAAAGTCTACACCCTCCCATTGTTTTCACTGCATTAGCAAATGTTATTTAGTTGACTTCCTGCACAATTTCAGTGTTCGCAGGATACATTCCTAAAATGTTCAGAACCCCTAGAACTGAACATGGGTGTGCTGATCTTATTGGAATCATACATATTTACACACACCACAAGCCTTACAAAGCAATACAAATGAAAGTAAGCTAATTACCTTCAAAATCCAAAACAGACACCATTAAGCCAACAATTGCAAGCTCAGTTTGTTTTCAACGACGATTTACTGCCATTACACTGAAAAAGTGGGGTGGAACTCAGTCCTCCTCCCTGGAGTGTTTTTGTGTTGCCAAGTATTTGTCCAGCCAGTTGGTAAGAGGCCCAGCTACACGCTCGCCGCCTGATCAGGTGTCTGAACAGCAGCAACCGGTACAGTACAGCAATTAATACTCTCCTGTACTCCTGACAAAAGGGAAAATTTCTACCCAGACCAGCTCAAGGCAGAAAGAATGCTGGTATGATTGTACGGTTAAACATGGTGCCAACAGTGCTAGTGCTGGTGCTGCTGCTGCTCCTCCCCCTGCCCGCACTGCACTCCAACTGAGGTCTGACCTACCTATTGATAAAGTAATGTACCCACATCATTGTGAGATAATCATTGCCCACAGCTGCTTGGCATTTGCATCCAGCAATTACAATTAAGGCAAGAGATGCAAATGCTCAGTTGTGCTGCCTATCACAAAAAAAGCCTTCAGAAGAGAAAAACAGAGAATAAAAATAAAGACGGGTTTTTACGAATACAAATTTCATGCTTCTGCCCAGCACTTTAGTGAACAATTAGTCAATGACCAATTAAAAAGTCATTAGCAGAGAATAGCAGGTGCTTGCCAGTAAGTGAGCCAAAAGCTTTGTCTTAAATGAACAGAAACGCAAAAGGCACACATTTTCCTGGGATAGAGCAAACAAAGTGAGTAGTCTGCATTCACAAATCTTAACGCTAATTTAAATACCCGTCGACCCATCACTAGGGGTAAGCACTATACTGCTCTAATCAGTTTGAAGTAAAGAACCATTCATGTCATTTACACTGATTGGAATTTACATAAATTAAAAGATGACTTTCAAAAGAGAAAAAGTACAATGAAGCAGAACGCAAGAAGTTATTTAAAAACTTTTAAAATTTGCAGGAAGTTCAAAGCTAACTTGTTCATTCCAGCTCGTAATAGCAATTTCTATATATATTCCAATCATTTTAAAACAACTACCTTGGTTCCTTTGGAAACAAAATCCTTATTAAAGCTATATTTTGTTTGTAGCATGTAAATTCTGCTAGGTAGAAATACTGAAAAGGTTAGCATTAAACGAATCATAGCAAACACAATCACTGAGCCTTCAGAATACCCACGGTCATTGCAGACATTGACAATATGAAAATAAATTATTAGGTATTATCCTCGAATACAAAGAAACAAACACGAACCAATCAAAATGCACCATGCTGTATATTCCTTTACCAATAGATTCTGGTAAATGTACCCATCCATGCAGAATATAAATTGGATGTTACCTATATACAGAAACTGTACTTATTTAACTTTTTATAAACATACTCTGCAATGAAATTGCCCTTTTGAATAGTCCAAGTGTTCCCAGAAAAAAGTATCTACTCACAACAGCAACCTTTTAAAGTGTTTTTTTTAAAAAACAGCACATCGTCTCCATTTTCTGCTTTCATGAATGTATATTTATAGTGGCAATCTGCATCTCCCACGTCAGGCCCCTAAAGTCACAAGTGCTTCAACTGAAGGAAATTACCTCACGAAGGAATTCCAGAGCAATTTTAAATCCTGAAATAATTACATTTGTCTGACCGTTATGCAAAGACCACCTCCATGCAAATTGCAGTGTGCTGGTACAAACCTGGCAAAAAAAAAGTGCAAGGACAACTAAAAAACACAAATGAATGTCAGACTCTCATGCTACTTTGCTGTCTTTTGTCTCAAACAGAGCTCTGAAACTTTGACCTGTGCCTAGACATACTTAATCACTGGATCCTGTAACCGATCATCCCTAAAACATTAAAAGGTGACTTTAGAAATATTGTAACTAATACATGATGAATACTTTGCAGTAGTTTTGTGGACAACATTTGATTTGTATTCTGCCAGTGAACGGCTCCTGGTATGAATACACACACAACAGAGCTAATCATGGTCATGCCTCAAAAAAGTAATAATTCTTATATATTCAGCACTGGAAAGACCTCTGCCAATGAGCAAATTGCTCCCAATTCAGACAGAACACAAGTCAATCATTTACAATTAGTCTTTCATGTTCTGCCAGCATCCCAGTTCTCAAAAATCGATCTACTGCCCCACAGCCATAGATGCTAGCTCATGCAGAATCTAAAACACACGCTACAAAACATTTTCCCAACCACCTTTGATGATTTAATATGGGTCAAGCACAAGAAAACACCTTTCTTTCACATCTATGATTCATGAGGAAGGGGTTCAGTCACCTTCTGAGTTTTTCTTTAAATAAATGTACATAACAGGACAGTCATTCAGCATTTATCTGACCTACCCAGGAGCTCAGGCAGAAGTTACACAGAAATCATGGCATAAAAAAGTGTAGGCTTAATATCTAGAATGTTGACACTTCCTCAATACTGGCAAGTTAATGTAGAATTATTAAGTCAGTTCTATAAATTACATAAAGGTTTCTTATACATAGATGTAGCTGCTATATTGCTTCATGGTTTGAGTCCTTGAGCTGTCAAGTGCAAAATGCAGAATTTAAAAATGTATTGTTCTTTGCCTAACTATAATAGATTCACTACAATTCTGATGAACACTCATGTAAACCTTTTCTCTTTTAGATGCTAATTGACTTGCTGTGCATTTCCAGCATTTTATGATTTATTTTCAATTTCAAGCATTCATGGTATTTTTCTTTTTATCTGTAGTTACCACTTGGTGTTTCACCCTAGCTGAAATGGAATGCATGACAGTCGTGGGGGTGGGAGGGGAAAGGGAGGTGGCAGGAGCAGGGTGCAATAAGCTCTTGACATTTCTGACACTCCAGTATCCATGGAAAATTTAAACTGCAATTTCAAATAGGACAGCCCAGTGACTGATTAGGCCAAACCCTGGCTTGTAACCTTCGACAGCTGTCAGAGAAAGGAGACCGATATCCTTTTCACCGAGTTGGTTGCTACAGACCTATTGGTGTGAACAGCAGTGACTGAAATGAGTGTCTTGTATCCCTGATTCTGGGGCATTAAAATTTGATCTAAATGAACAACAGATTGGAACAGATGGCTACCAGTTAAGAAAACCTCAACCTGTAGAAAAAGAGTATTGTTGGAAAATCCCTACCTACAAACTAAAGCGCACTGGTGGACAATTAAAATCAGCCATTTGATTAGGTGGCCAGTGGGCTTCAAATCCCAGGAGAGTCCCATGTTCTTATATTTTTTTTAATTAAGGCTGTACTGCTTGCATTCTTAATGAAACCATGCAGCATAAAAGTCCTATCTATTAATGGCTCGCTCCCCCCTAACCCCTCTTTAGGGCACTTATATGGGGTATGGTTCCAAGTGCACCAATTACCCAATGATCCTTTGTAGCTATTCTTAATCTGCAAGCCTAGACAAAGAGCTATGTCAGGGTGGGGGTATCTAAGCATGGTGCAATTCTTTATTCACAAGGGTTCACTCTCATGATGTTCACAAGGATGATGATCAGGCTAAGGAACCTAACTTTTTTTTAAATCCTCCTAGACCAGAGCTTTGAGGCTAATTGTATGGTTTTAACTGCTGTCTGGGCTGAGATTAGCTGACTCGGCACAGGAGATTGAACCCCAAGCTTCAGTCTGTATGGCTCAGTAACACCACCCTGGGCATCAGAGGAACTCTAAGGGCTCACTGTGGATCAGAGATGACCTCCAAACCAGTACAGAAGCTCCACATTCCTACAATCAATCACAGTCAAAAAAATTATTTACACTTCCTTGGTTCACTAACTAACCTTTTAAACCACGTTTAAAAAGGGCCAAGCATTTCTACTTTTGACAGTGTAGTTACACAATTACAGTCCATCCTTGTTAGGATTGTTGGTGCCTCTTCTATATTCCTCTCAGTCACCTCAATCCTTTCTTCAAAGTCTAAACAAATACACAGGGAACAGAATTTCTCTGTGGGAGGAGTCCATTACAAGCAGATGCAGGAAGGTCAGTGTGGGTCTATTTGACCCCTGTATGGCAATACAAGGACTCTTTCTATGTTCAAATTCCTAAATCCCTGGGAGAAAAATGGCAGAATTCCTATGTTGCCTAAGCTGCTTAGGGATAAGAAATCCCATGTTACAGAATTCTTTTTTAAATGACAGCTACAATATTACATGAAAAAATTCCCAACAACAAAGTTAGTGGCTTAAT
This sequence comes from Heptranchias perlo, assembly GCF_035084215.1. NCBI lineage: Eukaryota > Metazoa > Chordata > Chondrichthyes > Hexanchiformes > Hexanchidae > Heptranchias > Heptranchias perlo. The sequence continues at coordinate 50,431,484 of NC_090332.1, read as the reverse complement.
ACACTATCACACACAGCATTTAAAAACAGCAATACATACAATTTGCAGGCTATGAATAGATTTTGTTACAAGTTTCTGAATACTATATCAGGACACACCAAACAGTAGTTCAAACTCCATTTAACTGTAGCTGTTAGTTCAATTTAATTTTACAAAAATGAAAATATTAGAAGCAACTGTGATAAACAAGGTTGCATCACAATATAAAGATCGTAAATTCATTTGATACTCAAATCTTCAATTTTCAACAGGATGATGATGGGACATTATACTGATGGGCAGTAGTGAGGAGGCACAGATATCATCTGCCTTGCTCAGCTACAAGTTCCTCTGTTCAATATGTGTGGAACAGTCAACAAACAGCCTCAATCATCTACACTCAGCTATTGAAGCAGCATGGATGGGAGTGGGAAGTAAACGTAATAGGGTAAATGTGACTATAATAAAACGTGACTAGAAAAGTACTTACATGATGAAACCATTGCGAGGTCAGCTCTGGATCTATAACTTGTGATTTCTCATAAGCCATCTCTTAGAAACTGGTATTGTACAGCTGGCAGTACTTGTTAAATTTGTAGACTTTGGCAATTTACCAAAAGCACCAGATTAAATCCACATCATCATTAGCAAGCTGTTTTAGGTCTGTAATTTGTGCTCACAGGCACAAAAATGCTAAAAATGTTACCCACAGCATACTGTGGGGCCAGGTTAATGCACTTCTCAATAAATCCTTTCATGTGTTTGGTTACATTTACCAATGCTAAGAAGTGAGAAGTAGACCACTAAATCAAATACCTTTATACTCGTAATATGCAGTATCAAGAAAATACCAAAATTAAATCTGTTCCTTGAATAAACTTTAAGATGCAGCCCTGAATCTCCTTGGCATTATTCAATTTTTCCAAAAAGCTCATGTGTTACAGGACTGATGAGATTTCCAATTTAAAAAAGAGTAACATAGCTACAAAGCTCAGAAGAGTGCACGTGTTCAATAACCAGAATCTTAGGACTCTTTCGCCAATACTGGAAGATCTGCCATGGCATTGCTCAGATAGTCTAGGATCTGAAGCACAGTTGTAACATGTAGCTGATAACCTGGTCTGTCTCTTTAAAGCCTCTGGTCAAATATTCCTTATAGTGAAGTTATACAAGTAGTCAATTCAATGTAATTGCCGCTGATTGTCAGAAGAACCCATTAAATGTCTGGCATTTTTCTTCTAAAAGATTGTTTTCCATCTGTAACTAAGTGTCACATTCTGGATTAACATACTATACACATAGAATTACACAGAACGTACAGCACAGAAACACAGAATCATAGAAAGGTTGCAGCACAGAAGGAGGCTATTCAGCCCATCGAGTCTGTGCTGGCTCTATGCAAGAGCAATCCAGCTAGTCCCACCCTTCCACCCTATCCCCATAGCCCTGCAATTTTTTTTCTTTCAAGTACTTATCCAGTTCCCTTTTGAAGGCCATGATTGAATCTGCCTCCCCCCCCACCCCGGGCAGTGCATTCCAGATCCTAACCGCTCGCTCTGTAAAAAAGTTTTTCCTCATGTCACCTTAGGTTCTTTTGCCAATCACCTTAAATCTATGTCCTCTGGTTCATGACCCTTCCGCCAATGGGGACATTTTCTCTCTATCTATTCTGTCTAGACCCTTCATGATTTTACATATCTCTATCAAATCTCCTCTCAACCTTCTCTGTTCCAAGGAAAGCAACTCCAGCTTCTCCAGTCTATCCACATAACTAAATTCAGCCCAGCAGATCCATGTTTATGCTCTACACGAGCCTGCTCCCACCCTTCTTCATCTAACCCCATCAACACGTCCTTGTTTTCCTTTCTCCCTCATGTGTTTATCTAGCTTCCCCTTAAATGCATCTACGCTAGTCGCCTCAGCTATTCCTTGTGGTGGTGAGTTCCACATTCTAACCACTCTCTTGGTAAAGAAGTTTCTCCTGAATTCCCTACCTTATATTTATGGTCCCTAATTCTGGTCTCCCCGCAAGTGGAAACATCTTCCCTGGAGAAAAGAGACCCAGCCTGTTCAATCTTTCCTGATACCAGAACTAAGAGGTTATGCCTATCATCCTAGCAAATCTTTTTTGCACCTTCTCCAGTATCTGTATATCCTTTATATAATATGGAGACCAGAACTGTTGACAGTGCTCCCAAGTGTGGTCTAACCAAGGTTCTATACAAGTTTAACATATCTTTCCTGCTTTTCAATTTTATCCCTCTAGAAATGAACGCCAGTGCTTTGTTTGATTTTAACCTGTGTCGCTACTTTTAGTAATTTGTGTATCTGTACCCCCAGATCCCTCTGCTTCTCTACCCCATTTAGACTCTTATTTTCCATGGAGTATATGGCCTCCTTATTCTTGCTCCCAAAATGCGCCATCTCACACTTGTCTATATTGAAATTCATTAACAAATTACACACCCATTCTGCAAGTTTATTAATGTCATCCTGTATGTTGACGCAATTCTCCTCAGTATTAACTAAACCCCCCAATTTGGTGTCGCCTACAAATTTTGAAATTGTACTTCCGATTCCAGAGTCCAAATCATTTATGTAAATGGTGAACAACAGTGATCCCAGCATTGATCCTTGTGGAACACCACTTCCCATCTTTTACCAGTCTGAGTAACCACGTTTAACCCCTACTCTTGCTTGTTTTGTAGCCAGTTTGCTATCCTCTACATATGTACTAGGTGCTGAATTTCTAATCTCAAAGTACTTCAGAGGGTACTTTACAGAGGGAGGGTGGAGCAAGACAAGGAGACCACAATTGTGCACCAGCAAATGGGCAGCTACAAAACCATTGAGAAGGATCCACTTCCGAAAGCAAGACACCAACTTTTTTTTTTGTTAGGGGAGATGGAGGGAGTGGAGAGAGAGGAGAACAGAAGAGGTTGAGAAATGTCATCTAATTCCCTACATACCCTGTGAGGCAGCATTTTCAAGATGAGTTTTGCAAGCCAGCGAATGCAGAACATTGAAGGTTCAACAGAGTATAATTTGCATTGCTAATTTATTGAAGTCATTTTTTCTGTGGGCTGAATGGAGTATATAACTGCTGATTATTAGACTGGAAATGCTATTAGAATAGGAAGCATGCAAAGCCTTACTTCAAGGGACTCAAAAAGCAGAATGTACTGATTGAACAGAAAGAAATATCAGTGTTATTGCTAGGATATGGTTCCACTGGTGCCAGTTCCCTCAGTAACTCACCCGTGTTGCCATTCTTCAAGCATGATGTGGAGATGCCGGTGATGGACTGGGGTTGACAATTGTAAACAATTTTACAACACCAAGTTATAGTCCAGCAATTTTATTTTAAATTCACAAGCTTTCGGAGATTTCCTCCTTCCTCAGGTAAATGTTTCAGGAGCTCCTTGAAGCCTACGCATTTATACATATAGAACAATACATGGTGTTTACAGACTGCCCCTGCAACTGCCCGTTGCCAAGGCAATCACCGTGTTCAGACAGAGAGGTATCACCTGCAGAACCCCCGAATACACATTCAACAAAAAAACAAACAGGGAAAAAAAAAGAGAAAAAAAAAGAGAGAGGCAGAAACATCCGGAAGGCAGAGAGAGCCAGCAAATGACCCATTATATTAAAAACAGATAACATTTGTTCGCTGGTGGGGTAACGTGTAGCGTGACATGAACCCAAGATCCCGGTTGAGGCCGTCCTCATGGGTGCGGAACTTGGCTATCAATTTCTGCTCGACGATTTTGCGTTGTCGTGTGTCTCGAAGGCCGCCTTGGAGTACGCTTACCCGAAGGTCGGTGGATGAATGTCCATGACTGCTGAAGTGTTCCCCGACTGGGAGGGAACCCTCCTGTTTGGCGATTGTTGCGCGTTTTTTCCCTGTTTGTTTTTTTGTTGAATGTGTATTCGGGGGTTCTGCAGGTGACACCTCTCTGTCTGAACACGGTGATTGCCTTGGCAACGGGCAGTTGCAGGGGCAGTCTGTAAACACCATGTATTGTTCTATATGTATAAATGCGTAGGCTTCAAGGAGCTCCTGAAACATTTACCTGAGGAAGGAGGAAGTCTCCGAAAGCTTGTGAATTTAAAATAAAATTGCTGGACTATAACTTGGTGTTGTAAAATTGTTTACAATTCTTCAAGCAGGCAGAGAGAGTCTGCAGACTATTTGACTGCTGGGGCAGGGCCAGAGGACCAAAACTGAGCCTGATCGTATCCTCATCCAGCTTCAACAGATGAGCACCTTCATTCAATTTCACCTCCACGCTGTTAGGGTGTTGAGGTCAATTCAACTGCTCCTGCAAGTATCCTGGGATCTTTCCGGTCTATATGGTATTACTCATTGCCTTAAATCAGCAGAACCTTTAGGGGAGCCAACAGGTTTAAACACAAAGGAATTGAACAGAACCTGGACTCTGCAAGGACTGCCAGAAAAAAGTTGGAAGACACCTACAAAGAGACTAAAAATACACTCATGGCAGTGACGATTGAATTAACTAAAGGTGGAGATCTGAAGTTTAGGCAGACAGGGAGAGGGGAAAGAGATTGTTCACAGTAACAGCAAAAAAAGGATAAGAACAAATGAAGTAAATTAAATACAAAGTGGGCAATATTAAGAACAAAAAAGAATCCCAATAAAAGCCAATTACGGTTATTTTAACTGAACTTTGGCAGTCCGTTGTAATTTATTATTTTCTACATGTAAATACTTCAATATATTGTTGATGAGTATAATGCTATATTAACTGTAACATTTAGCTGCTAGTTGGCAAGAATGGCTTTCTAAATCTACTTTTTACTCAGCATAAAAAGTTACTGTACTTCAACTTTAGACAGGTAGACAGCCTGCAAGATACTTTTGTTTTTCCAGTTTGCCACAGCAGGAAAGTAAGTTGCCCCAGGCTAATTGGTGAAAGAAGTTTTCCACCCCTGCTGTACATGCTTTCAGCTGGCTTTCCCTCAGCAATATAGCTTAGAAAATAAAATGTTTCTTCTACTACATAACAAGTCCATACTGTTCTTAATTACAGAATGGCTTTAACTTTAGAGTTAAATGGTACTGAAAAAAGTGTGGGTCCAGTTCCTGTCAGATTAACCTTTTGGGAGAGATTATAAACTGTTTGATTAGTTCCCACCCAGATAAATGTAATTACTATTTGTTACAAAGAACCACAACAGCAGATGTTGTATCATTTATTTTTCTGCTTTTGCAGGTCACCAAGTTATGTAAGCTTAGATTCTTTGCTTTGGTACAAAGAGGGATCTATAAGTAAAATTGGATGAAACCAAAGATACTTCAATAGCAAAGGAACAGTCTACATGGACAAACTTTATACACTACTTTGTAACAGCAAAAATCACATTACCGTTTTTAGATCTAGGTACGAGCTGATTAGTTTTAATTTATTCTGATAAATTAGATTTTCTGATCACAAACATTGTACACATCTATCAAAGCCATAATTGCTGGCATTTTGAATTTAATCCAGGAATGCTGCCCTTCCAAAATATCCCCCAACTGTACCCACAACAAATAAGCCAAACGTTAAGTATGTCTGCATCTTAAGACAAAACATTTCTGAAGTTATAAGAATAATCAACTACTTTCTTCTCTCCTTGTGAAAATAGTGACACTTGCCAGGGTACAGTTTCACAGACACCAGTCACCCTTAGGTACCTCACCCAAGTGGCCATTCTTCACATATGACACTGAAGCCATATGCCATTTGCCATCACAGCAGAGCCTGATACTGTCCACATACATGCTGGATAATGTTTAAGAACAGTAAATCTGGCTGATTTTTCCACTCTCTTTAACTGAAGAATACTGCAAGCACATTGATTACCTTCACCTGCTGTCCCAGCCAAGAGCAGCCAACTCAAAGATCCAGGATCAAATCTGGAGCCTTTCTGGTCTGAACCACACCGTGCAGATCATTAACCTACTGGGCTACTGGAGGAGTCTATCACCTCTTCCTAGTAATGGTAAGGATTCTTAATATCCATTTAAACCAACAAGCAGCAGAGGATGCTGGGAGTCTTGGTACGGTGATGAAACAGCCACACATTTCAAAGCCAAAGCTCAGCAAGAGGATGTTGGCCCCAATTCAGAGGCCAGCCACCTTATAACTTTTTAAAACAAACTCAGTATGATTATATTTTGCAGAAGGATAATCAAGGATTGGGCCACTTAGTAACTTATCCAGGAGTACTCCTTTAAGAAAACTGAGCTTCAGTTACATATTCAGAACAAGCTGGGGAGGGAGAAGGGCAGGGAATATAAATCAAGACAATCAACTGCTTCTGCAGAAAACAATTTGTATCAGTTACACATTTGTTAATTTACAAACTAACAATTTAGCACTGGTGTTACACAACATATAGAAAGGCACTGAGCATATTGAAACATTTAGTCTTTCTACAATTCTGTAACATTCGTCAGTAGTCCTCAACTTCAAAAGTTCATGGTCTCAATGATACAACACGTCTACTTTATCAAAGGGTTTCCAGAAGTTATGAGCAAGATTTTCAGCACCACTGATGAGACGATTACCTTAATGGAAGTGGAGCCAGACGTCCTACTCACGCCCACATGATTGACTGATGGCTCTAAAAAGGTAAACACACAATCAAATTACATCTCAAGTACTTAACTGGAACTGAAGCTAAAACAGTAAAGGTTATCTTGGGAGTGATTTTACATAAAAAAAGAGGGGCATTACATCTTTAAAAGGGACACATTGCCATCACTTGGATTTCCCTTTAAAAGATTAACTAATGATTTTCTGCTAGCTTACTGCATAAATGCACCATGTGATGTAGTACTAAGCTATAGAAGGCAAGAAGGTTCTGGATTCATTCATTCTTCTATGTTGAGTTAGGCAATCTCAGCCAGGATAGTGGAGGCAGCACTACAATGGCTTCACTGTCCCCTGCTTTTGTGGGGAGGGGGTAGGGTAAGATATGAGACAGGATTACGACCATAGTTCCCACTGCTGATTGTTATTAAGTAACCCGAAATGGGAAATTAAGGTCAGTAGACATCAAACAAAGGCCATATTTAATATGACTGTGCTACCCACTTTTTCCTTCCCTCACCCACCCCATGTCAAATAGTCTTCCAATTCTCACCACCTAGGGTCACACAAAGAATGGCCAATTGGGAGAAATACTTGACGGTTTCTGGCGCCCCCGGAGCTATGCCACAGCACAAAATCAATACTCTGAGAGGTGGACAGAATATCTATTGGGGGGGGCGCAAAGAGGGGAAGATAAAAGCCATCATTTAAAATTTGGATAAAATCGGTGGTGGCAGGTCAATTGACAAACTCCCACATTGGATGTGCATTTTACACACTAGCAGTGACAATTTATGACCCAGAATGGCAGTTAGTATAAGCTCAGCCATTGCGCATACACTGCTAGACTAGTAGATTGGGAAGTCGTGTTTAAAAGGGTCAGTTTCTTCATGGAATTTTGTGCTTATTCAAACAATGCAATGAGTTATCAGAAAAGTATGGAGAAACCTGGATATTTGAGCCTTGAAATGACAAGACTGAGGTGATTTAGAGCAAAGCATTTGAGATGGTCATATTTTATAGAAGTACATGATAGTAATAGGCAAATTTAGGATCGAGTCAGTTCTACACAGTGAACAGTTGGAATGGAGCCACGAATTATTGAAGAAGCCATTGGATGCTGTTATGGTGGGACTACAAGTCTGTGCTGAGTTAGTTAATCCAAGTTGGGGGTGCTTCAATTGGCCTTGACACCACTATGTTAAAGAAGGGAAAAGCAGCCATGGTTCCCACTTCTGATCACTACCCAACAACCCTAGCTGCATGTCTGCATGTCAGGAGAGGCCATGAGCAGAAATGGCTGCCCCACTCACCTCTCCCCAAGGCTACCACACAGCCATGACCCATCAAGAGTCAGAGTCTTCAGGGCTGTTAGCACCATTCCCTGTTTCTTTTTATATTTTTCCTTTTTAAAATATGTGTCCACTTCCCTTTTAGAAGTAATTATGGATTTTATTTTCAGCACTGTTTCTGGTAGAGCATTCCATATCCTAAAAGAAATCTACGTAAGAAAAAATTCTCCCAATCCCTCTTTTGTTGATCTTAAATTTACACCTTCTAGTTACTGACTCACTGCCCGGTAGAAATATATCTACCCTATTTATCACATGAAAACCCCTCAATTTTGAGCAGCTGTAACAAATTTCCTTTCAACCTTCTTTGTTCTAATCAAGACCTCTCAAGCCTCTCTTCTTAAATAAAGCCAGTCATCCATGTTCTACAAAATTAAAGAGTATTTTTTTTTTAAAAAGGTTAAATATTTGGTGAAAGATTTTGTTTTTAATATACACAATCAATCAATACTGTGTGGTGCTGTCGTTTTGAAACCAATTGTCCCTTGCATTCAAAGGAATTTTTATCATTTCAACAGGAGAAAGAAAACCATTGCAGCCTCTAACTCCTGGGTTAGCAGAAGCTACACTCAAGTTGCCCTTTGAAGTTTCCCGCTTATTTCCAAGCAACAGGTGTTCACTTGAGGTCACTACAGACTATGATCGCCATACAAAAGGCCGGAGGCAAGACTCTCAAAGTCACTCCAAGTATAAGGCAAATGTTCCTACCTCCACCCCCTCCGAGTACCAGTCTTGGCTCATACTCCCATCAGTTCTTTTCACAGGGATCCATCTGGTCAATATAGACATGGGCTTATGACTCAGTATAGCTCTGCAATAGCTGCAGGTGACCAACTGTTTGAAACCACAGGGTTGATGTAAATCAGGCTCAAGATCAGCTCAAGCTGACAAAAATCAATAGGTTTTGTGAGGTGACAATAAAATGAAGTGATCAATTATGCAAGAATAAAGGCAGCATGAGGTACTAAGTACTTATTTGCTTCTAGCGGATTCTGTTTAACTTAGAACCAATTCCATGATGCATAAATTAATTATAACTTTAAATTTAAATAGCCAGTAGCCCAATATTTCACTTTTTCAGCAGTGTTATTTTAAGGCAGCAGGGTCCTTAGCTGACTGTTCAATGTTCTGTTTTATCTGAACTTAATTTTGAACAAACTGAATCATTACAAATATAATCAGGACCCTACAAAATCCAAGCAATTGCCTTCCAACTGACAATTTGGTATCTTCCCAAGTTTAAATTATTAACATATTAAATGTTATAATTTGAAGCACAGCCTCCAGTGAAAATCCAACTTTGACTTTCTACCACATGCACTCTTTTCCCAGCTGCAATGGGAGATGACCCTGGTAAAAACTTAAAAGCCATTCACCTATCCCTCTGCCTATGTGTACAAAACCAACAATTCAGTCACGGTAAGAAAGATCCTCAGCCACATCAGGAACACTGGCTTTCGGGAAAAGTGTGTTCACTTGTGCTGTATATATACACAGGACCCACTCTAGATTTATACTGCAACTTTAGCATTAAGTTGCAGGATAAATACACCTTTTTACTGTAGAAATGCTAAGAAATCCCAAATGGAAACTCACTCCACAAAACCAAGTACTGTATATTATAATGGTCTTGCGCTTCTGTGTAGATTTATATTTTAAGGTAAAAATAAAGTTGCCCTACAATAGTTTGAGAGACTAGATGAACATTTGATATTTAAATTGAACTCTTCTAATGTTAATACATCGACCACAAAGAATCATGCAAGAGCTACAACCATCCAGATAAAGTTAGCATTCTTCAATGATTTTTTTTTCACATTATGCACCATAAATTAAGCTATTTCCAGAAAAGACCAGCCAGCATGCAAACAGCTGAAAAAGCTCTAACCTTTTTCTGCAGGGGGTGATAATTTATTTTGTTTCAACCAGGAAGTTCCCACCACAGACAATTAGTCCCACCCACCTCTTACACATTGTCTACAACAATCAACACATACAATTCAAAAAGTCCAATCAAAAACAGTAAGAATTTAAAATCACTGCAATACTGCAGTGGACAACATTATAAGTCAATAAGATTTAATTATGTTTTTCATTACAGATTGTTCTGCCTTATTTTTGCGCTTTTACCGACTGCAACAGCATTTCATTCCCCTTTTCCTATTAGGATACTTGTTGTCATTTTGTTCCTTTGTTACAAACACCCTCTTCCTCCCCAGACAGTGTAATAGTCTATCTGGAGTACTCTTAATGGTAGGAGAATTATAAGCTTAGGAGTATGTTGAAATAAGACCATCTAAAGTACTCTGGTTCCAAAAGTGGACCCTCCTAGTCCCCTATTTGTACCAGAAATGCAACATGTACTTCAGCCGAGTCATACCATGTTATTTTATAAAATTCAAAACAGAGATTGTTTCATAATGCATCATACAATGAATTATGGGGCATACAATCTGGAATCCAAACCACCTTGCAGTTATACCACAACTGAAATGAAACCAGCAACGAAAGATTTCCTTTATTCTGGTTATCCCAAATTGGGGACCATTCAGGATGATTACACTGTACACCCAGAACAGGCCTTCAGCCTATAAATATACAAGGAAGCACAGATCTGAAACTACAAATGCAGCACACTAAGCATTGCACTACAGTGCTGGGTTACAGTGACATTCATTAATGCTGCACTTTATAGCGTACTACTGGTCTGAGGATACAAGCTGCACAGTTCAATTCGCAGTTGGCAACAACCAGTTATGCAGCAAGCTGGGAACCGCACTCATACATGATCAGGAGAATTCTGTGCATACTTAGTCACACACTAAGCACAAACAGTGAGAGCGCCTCCACTGATTCCAGAATCAGATATGAATCTGACTCGGGGGTTATAATGTCACTTTACTGCAAAAAGTGTCAATTTAACTGTATCCTTAATCTACAAAGCTCCATCTCTTTCACATCTATTTGCCCCTTCAGCTTTGAAGTAGGTTTTTCTGTCTGTGCCTCTGAAAAAACAAAAAAAACTTCATCCTGAGTGTTTTACCTGGAGATCAGAAACCAAATATTGTGACTGAATTGTTATACAGGTTCTTGAGGTTTTACAGAAACAGATGAACAAATGTAATTTTGAAATGCATTTCAAGGACATGCCTAGGAAAATGAATTTAATATAAGCCACTGATTATTACTGGACTGCTATAAAACCAGGAAGTGCTGGAAATACACAGGTTAATACTTTGAACAGGTTGCTACTTTGAATGGGAGCCTTCACCAGAACTGGCATGGGTCTGAAAGGTCCCTCTGACCGTGACCCACCTGATGGAAGGTCCCATTTAATGTTAACTGGTCTTTCTCTTTCAGATATGAATGACTTGCTGTTCATTTCCAGCATTCTGCTCTTGCTTCTAACTCCTGCATTCCTGATTTTGTTGTTGAAAATCCGCAAGTCCCTTCACACACATTCTCTTTTACAGTACCAACTAAGCTGATGTTTCATGAATTCACAAAGACATTAAAACTTAATAAATGCAGAGAAACAAAGAATTCTTGTTTATCCATGGTGCTCCTGAAATCATTCAGTCTTGTTATTTTGATCCTTAGGGTTAGAGATTTGTCACTGATGAAGTGTACTTTCTCTTTAAATCCTTAGCCCATGCGCAAAGGAAATGATCTTGCAGGAAACTACCACAAACTTTGCTTTATATACCGAACCATACAATTTAGAAATAAGACAGGACAGTTGCAGTGGAAACGGTCACCCTCTACAGATCAATAATTCAAGAGGTATCAAAAAAATCAACAGACTGGAACACTCATCACATGTGCACTATTAAAAATTAGGAATGAGTTACCATCCCAGAAACACCACTTACAATTGGCTACAGGCAGCTTAGCAGCATGGAAGAGGTCCCCAAGGATCAAAATAACTAGAATAAATGATTTCAAGAGCACCATGGATGAGTACCATCTCCTTCAATTTATGCCCAAAGAGTAATCTTGCCTTTGATTAGTGCCAGATGAATGCAAAATGTAGAATAAACTTGCCGACCACATCCACTCCATCACCAAGACTGTCTGCTTCCACCTCCGTAACATCGCCCGTCTCCGCCCCTGCTCAAGATCATCTGCTGAAACCCTCATCCATGCCTTTGTTATTTCCAGACTTGACTATGAACAGGATGAACAGGAGGTTTGGCATTAGCAGCAAATCCACCTGGAAAGGGTTGTTTGACATTCAACAACAACTTGCATTTATATAGCACCTTTAACGTAGTAAATCGTCCCAAGGCACTTCATAGGAGCGATCAAACAAAATTCGATACTGAACCCTCACATGAGCTATTAGGACAAGTGATCAAAAGCTTGGTCAAAGAGGTAGATTTTAAGAAGCGTCTTAAAAAGGAGGAGAGAAGAGGTAAAGAGGCGGAGGGGTTTAGGGAGGGAATTCCAGAGCTTATGACCTAGGTAGCTGAAGGCACGGCCACCAATAGTGGAGCGATTAAAATTGGGGATGCACAAGAGGCAAGAATTGGAGGAGCGCAGAGATCTCGGAGGGCTGTAGGGCAGAAGGAGGTTACAGAGATAGGGAGGGGCGAGGCCATGGAGGGATTTGAAAACAAGGATGAGAGTTTTAAAACTGAGGCATTCCTGGACTGGGAGCTAATGTAGGTGAGCAAGCACAGGGGCAATGGGTGAACGGGACTTGGTGCGAGTTAGGATAAGGGCAGCAGAGTTTTGGATGAGCTCAAGTTTATGGAGGGTGGAAGATGGGAGGCCGGCCAGGAGAGCATTGGAATAGTCAAGTCTAGAAATAACAAAGGTATGGATGAGGGTTTCAGCAGATTAGCTGAGGCAGGAGCGGAGACGGCCGATGTTATGGAGGTGGAAGCAGACCGTCATAGTGATGGAGCAGATGTGGTTGGAAGCTCATCTCAGGGTCAAATAGGACCTCAGAGGGACTCCAGAGTGCGGGAGCAGGAAGAGAAGCCATTGCAGGTGATTCTCTGGCTATGACTGAATAGATAAGATTGGAACCAGGTGAATGCAGCCTCACCCAGCTCGTCAACGGAGGAGAGGGTTTGGAGGAGGACGGTATGGTGAACCATGTCAAAGGCAGCAGACAGGTCACGAAGGATGAGGAGGGATAGTTTACCATGATCAGTCACACAGAAAGTCATTTGTGCCATTTCAGTACTGTTGTAGGGGCAGAAATCTGATTCAAACATGGAGTTGCAGGAAAGGTGAGCACAGATTTGGGAGGTGTCAACATGTTCAAGGACCTTGGAAAGGAATGGGAGATGGATGGATGGACGGACGAACATCGTGATTTTGACTGAAAACTGCTCAGGATGTGTCACCTTTCAGCAGGTTACTGAAATCCTTGTATAAAAATTAATCAGTTTAAAAGGAGATCGGCTTTAAATGGCAAACTTCTTATTAATGGGAGTTCAGGAATAACTGCTTCAACTACCAACACCTGTTGGAGGTATTCCCATTTACAAATGCTACTTTATCTTCTTAATGACAACTTTGTTGTGTTCTTCAGCTAGTGCAAAATGTCTAGGCGAGTTTTAAAATTAAAAGATGGTCATATCATGATTACATAAACATGTGGCCCCACACGCTTGAACATTCTTCAGCCAGGTGTCATACACAAAGTCTGCAAGCATTGGGACACCAAAGACAGTGATTTACGCCTCTCCCCAAAGCAGAGTGAATGGCTATAGTAACTGTGCTACCCATTTCTACGGCTTCCAAAACTGCACTGGTATAATGCATGTACCCACAGTATAGCTGGAGCATTAGTTACTGACTACTGTTAGTGATATTAGTTACTGACTGGTAAGCAGTTTTATCTTTCCCCCCTCCCCCCTCCCCCTCCTCACAATGTCATTGACTCTTTCCTGGACTATGGTTCCACAGTTGCAGGGGGCTCTGCGGCACTTTGGCCAGGAGACCGTTGTTTATCCGAAGGCCTGAACAAGGTGCGTCAGTGGACTATGGAACTGTGGATTGAGTGCATTACAGCCGGGCTCCTATCTTTACTCAGCCTCCATACTCTCTCAAATCAGTGTAAAAGGTATAGAGGGCGCAGAAATCTTAAATTGCTTTCAGGAGAACTTTTTTTTAAGACAGTACGTAGCAAGCCCAACAAGAGAGGGGGCAGTTCTGGACTTAGTTTTAGGGAATGAAGTTGGGCAGGTGGAAGGAGTATCAGTGGGATAGCATTTTACCGGTAGTGATTATAATTCAGTTAGATTTAGCATAGTTATGGAAAAGAACAAACATAGACCGGGAGTAAAAGTTCTCAATTGGGGAAAGGCTAATTTTACTAAGCTGAGAAGTGATTTAGCAAAAGTGGACTGGAAACAGCTACGTGAAGGTAAATTAGTGTCAGAGCAGTGGGAGGCATTCAAGGGAGAGAGAGTGAGGGTTCAGAACAAACATGTTCCCACAAAAAGGGTGGGACTGCCAAATCTCGAGCCCCCTGGATGTCAAGGAGCATACAGGGTAAGATAAGGCAAAAAATGGAAGCTTATGTCAGATACCGAGAGCTCAAAACTGCAGAAAGCCTAGAGGAGTATAGAAAATGCAAGGGTGAAATTAAAAAGGAAATTAGGAAAGCAAACAGAGGGCATGAAAAAATATTGGCAAGTAAAATTAAGGAAAACCCAAAGATGCTTTATAAGTACATAAGGAGCAAGAGAATAACTAAGGAAAGAGTAGGGCCTATTAGAAACCAAAAAGGTAACCTATGTGTGGAAGCGGAAGATGTGGGTACGGTTCTTAATGAAAACTTTGCATCTCTCTTCACAAGAGAGGGGGACAATGTAGAGATTATAGTTAAGGAGGACGAGTGTGAAATATTGGATGGGATAAACAGGGGTTTAGCATCTTTGAAAGTAGATAAATCACCAGGCCCGGATGAAATGTATCCCAGGCTGTTGAGAGAAGCAAGGGAGGAAATAGCGGAGGCTCTAACCACCAATTTCCAATCCTCCCTGGCTACAGACGTAGTGCTGGAGGATTGGAGGACTGCTAACGTTGTACCGTTGTTTAAAAAGGAAGAAAGGGATAGACCGAGTTATTATAGGCCAGTCAGCCTAACCTCGATGGTGGGCAAATTATTGGAATCGATTCTGAGGGACAGCATGAATGGTCATTTAGTAAGGTATCAGTTAATCAAGGAGAGTCAACATGGATTTGTTACGGGAAGGTCGGGTCTGACTAACTTGATTGAATTTTTTGAGCAGGTAATAAGGAGGGTTGATGAGGGTAACGCATTTGATGTAGTCTACATGGATTTTAGCAAGGCTTTTGACAACGTCCCACATGACAGACTGGTCAAAAAAGTAAAAGCCCATGGAATCCAAGGCAAAGTGGCAAGTTGGATCCAAAATTGGCTCAGTGGCAGGAAACAAAGGGTAATGATCGACAGGTGTTTGTGTGACTGGAAGGCTGTTTCCGGTGGGGTTCCACAGGGCTCAGTACTAGGTCCCTTGCTTTTTGTGGTATATATTAATGATTTGGACTTGAATGTAGGGGGCATGATCAAGAAGTTTGCAGATGATACAAAAATTTGCCATGTGGTTGATAGTGAAGAGGAAAGCTGTAGACTGCAGGAAGATATCAATGTGGGTCAGGTAGGCAGAAACGTGGCAAATGGAATTCAATCTGGAGAAGTGTGAGGTAATGCATCTGGGGAGGGCAAACAAGGCAAGGGAATATACAATAAATGGGAGGATACTGAGAGGTGTAGAGGAACAGGGGGAACTTGGAGTGCATGGCCACAGATCCCTGAAGGCAGCAGGACAGGTAGATAAGGGTGGTTAAAAAGGCATACTGGATACTTTCCTTTATTAGCCAAGGCACAGAATATAAGAGCAGGAAGGTTATGCTAAAACACTAGTTAGGCCACAGCTTGAGTACTGCGTACAATTCTGGTCACCACATTACAGGAAAGATGTGATTGCACTAGAGAGGGTGTAGAGGAGATTGATAAGGATGTTGCCAAGGGTGGAGAATTTTAGCTATGAGCAAAGATTGGATAGGCTGGGGTTGTTTTCTTTGGAACAAAGGAGACTGAGGGGAGATTTAATTGAGGTGTATAAAACGAGATAGAGTGGATAAGGAGGACCTATTTCCTTTAGCAGAGGGGTCAGTGACCAGACGGCATAGAACTGAAGTAATTGGCAGAAGGATTAGAGGGGAGCTGAGGAGAATTTTTTTCACCCAGAGGATGGTGGGGGTCTGGAACTCTCTGCCTGAAAGGGTGATAGAGGCAGAAACCCACAACTCATTTAAAAAGTACTCGGATGTGCACTTGAAGTGCCGTAACGCACAGGGCTACGGAGCAAATGATGGAAAGTGGTATAGCTCTTTCGGCCGGCACGGACAAGATGGGCCGAATGGCCTCCTTCTGTGTCCATAACTTTCACTGATTCTAGACGCTGCTGAATGACGATCAGGAGCAGCAACCCTGGCTGATTTTCCCCTCTGCAGACAGTGGCACTGAGGCCAATTGTAGCATTCTCATCACTATATCCACTTGGTCAACTAACTCAGCACACAATGGATATTGAACCTAAAACTTTCCTTCCTGCATAGTTAATCTACCTAGGTTGCAGTTATACTGCCACTTTGACATTTCTGCAAAGTGGTTCTGGATGCACATCAATGCAAACTTAGCAGTACAATTCAGGTAACCACCAGGTGCACCCCAGCTATGAGATGAGACACCTCCTCCAGTAGTCCACCTCACACTAGCTCGAATTTGGAGCAGCTGCAGTACAACAACAGCCCAATCACTTGTTAAACTCATTGAGCTATAAGGGAGAACACTAAACAGCTCTCTCTACTAAACAACTGTGACTGTAAAGTGCTTCCTGCAATGTGGAACCATACTCCAGAACAAGGCAATGCACAGCTTGGAAGCTAAGCCTCAGGTAGGATATCAAAATTATTCAGTTTAAACTGCTCAATTGTCATTGTACAAAGCAATATACAAGTACAAATATTAAAATAAGCAAATAAAGAGAACTCTATACAGTAAAATTCTTGAAAGTGCATGAACTGAACTGAGAGGTTCTTGTTTCCACTTTTCCGAAATGTTAATTTAACTGGCAAAGTCCAAATTTTAAAAAAATAAGCAAACAGGACCCTCCATGTTCACTTTCATTGTTTTCAATAGCCTGTAAAGTCCCTACACACTTCCATAAAGGAAGTCAGCACTTTCTAACTAAAAAGTCATTCATTCTTCAATGAAAATCATTTCTGTCTGCTCTTAAAATATACATATTTCCAAACTCTTGTTTTCAAGTGATGTGCACAGGAATTTTAAAAAATGCTTTAAATTTAAATGCAACTTAATTCCCCTCTCCAACCCAGCTCTTAATCTTACATCGAATTAAATCGAAACTACAGCACAGTAACAGGCCATTAGGCCCAACTGGTCTATGCTCCACACGAGCCCCCTCCTTCCCTATGACGTCGAACCCTTTCGGCATACCCTTCTGATCCTTTTTTCCCCTCATTTACTTATCTAGTTTCCCTTTAAATGCATCTGTGCTATTTGCATCAACTACTCCTTGCGGTCATTCTTATCACCCTTTGGGTAAAGAAGTTTCTCCTGAATTCCTGATTGACTATTTTATATTTATGACCTCTAGTTTTGGACTCCCTCACAAGTGGAAACATTTTCTCTATGTCTAACCTAAGGTTTTCTCTATCAAACCTTTTCATTATCTTAAATACCTCTATCAAGTCACCCCTCAGCCTTCTCTTCTCTAGAGAAAAGAGCCCCAGCCTGTTTAGCCTTTCCTAAGTATATCCTCTCAGTTCTGGTATCATCCTTGTGAATCTTTCTTGCACCCTCTCCAATGCATCTATATCCTTTCTATAATATGGAGACCAGAACTGTGCACAGTACCCAAAGTGTGGTCTAACCAAGGTTCTATGCAAGTTTAGCATAACTTCTCTGCTTTTCAATTCTATACCTCTAGAAATGAACCCCAGTGCATGATTTGTCTTTTTTTGTGGCCTTAATAACCTGCGTTGCTACTTTGTGAATCTGTACCCCTAGATCCTTTTGCTCTTCTATCCCATTTAGACTCTTATCATCCAAATGGAATGTGGCCTCCTTATTCTTCCTACCAAAATGCAATACCTTGCACTCCATATTGAAATTCATTTCCCAACTGCATGCCCATTCTGCAAGTTTATTAACATCCTCCTGCATTTTGACACATTCTTCCTTCGTATTAACTACACCGCACCCCCCCCACCAATTTGATGTCGTCTGCAAATTTTGAAACTGTACTTCCGATTCCCGAATCCAAATAGTCAATGTAAATTGTGAACAACAGTGGTCCCAAGACCGATCGCTGTGGAACACCTTTTGCCAGTCTGAGTATATACCCTTAACCCCTACTCTGTTTTCTGTTTTGTAGCCAACTTGCTATCCCTTCTGCTATGGGTCCCCTGACTCCACATGCTCTGACCTTAGTCATGAGTCTATTATGTGGTACCTTAATAAGGTGCCACATAAAAGGTTGTTACGCAAGATAAAGAGCTTTTGGGGTTGGGAGTAACATATTAGCATGGATAGTGGATCGGTTAACGGACAGTAGGGATAAACGGGTCATTTTCAGGTTAGCAGGCTGTAACTAGTGGAGTACCACAAGGATCGGTGCTTGGGCCTCAGCTATACACAATCTATATTAATGACTTGGATGAAAGGACAGAGTGTAACGTACCCAGGTTTGCAGACGATACAAAGCTAGGTGGGAAAGTAAGTTGTAAGGAGGACACAGAGTCTGCAAAGGGATATAAACAGGTTAAGTCAGTGGGCAAGGTGGCAGATGGAGTATATTGTGGGGAAATATGAGGTTATTCACTTTGGTAGGAAGAATAGAAAATCAGAATATTTTTTTAAATGGTGAGAAATTTATTAAATGTTGGTGTCCAGAGAGACTTGGGTGTCCTCGTACAAGAAACACAAAAAGTTAACATGCAGGTACAGCAGGCAATTAGGAAAGCAAATGGCATGTTGGCCTTTATTGCAAGGGGGTTGGAGTACGGAAGTCTTCCTACAATTGTACAGGGCTTTGGTGAGACCTCACCTGGAGTACTGCGTACAGATTTGGTCTCCTTATCTAAGGAAGGATATACTTTAGAGGCAGTGCAACAGAGGTTCACTAGATTAATTCCTGGGATAAGAGAGTTCTCCTATGAGGAGAGGTTGAGTAGGATGCGCCTATACTCTCTGGAGTTTAGAAGAATGAGAGGTGATCTCATTGAAACATAAACGATTCTGAGGGGGCTTGACTGGGTAGATGCTGAGAGGTTGTTTCCTCTTGCTGGGGAGTCTAGAACTAGTGGACATAGTTGCAGGATGAGGGGTCGGCCGTTTAAGACCAAGATGAGGAGGAATTTCTTCACTGAGGGTTGTGAATCTTTGGAATTCTCTACCCCAGAGGGCTGTGGATGCTGAGTTGTTGAATATGGTCAAGGCTGAGATAGATAGATAGATAGATTTTTGGACTCTAGGGGAATCAAGGGATATGGGGATCAGGCAGGAAAGTGGAGTTGAGCCTGAAGATCAGGCATGATCCTACTGAATGGCGGAGCAGGCTTGAGGGGCCGTATGGCCTACTCCTGCTCCTATTTCTTTTGTTCTTATTTTATGTTCTTATCAAAGGCCTTTTGAAAATCCAGATCTATTACATCTACTGCATTACCCTTGTCTACTCTTTCTATTACTTTGTCAAAGAATTCAATAGGTCAAGTGTGACTTTCCCTTCTGAAATCTGTGCTGAATACTCTTGTATTTTCATTCTCTAGATGTTTTTCTATTGCATCTGTGAGTAAAGATTCCATTATCTTTCCTACCATCGAAGTTAAGCTACCTAGTCTATAGTTCCCTGAACTTGTTCTGTCACTCTTTTTAAATATAGGAACAACATTAGCTGTCTGCCAGTCCTCTGGCACTATTCCCATTTCTAATCCATTTTTATATATATGTAATAGTGCCTCTGCTATCTCCTTCCCAACTTCTTTTGACATTTGTGATATGCAATCTATCTGGACTAGGGGTTTTATCCTCTCCAAGCTTGATTTAGTTATCAATTATTTCCCCCCTTTCTATCTTCAATGTTTTTGTCTTTTTTGATGATTTCTTCTAATGTCATGCCCACCTAGTTAGTTTTCCTGGTAAATGCTGAAGCAAAGTAACTATGCAATATTTCTGCCATTTCGCTGTCATTACCCGTGAGTTTATCTTGTGCATTCCTGTTCTGATTTTTCCTTTTTGTGCCTGTAGAATACTTTTTTTTATTCCTTGATAATTTAATTTCATAGTTCCTCTTGTATTTTTTTTACTACTTTCCTAACCTCTGTATCCCCTTTTGTCATCCTCCCTTTTACTGTCTATGTACTTAAGAGTATGCCTTTTTCTTTAGTTTGTATTACTCTGAACAACATTACCGTGGTAAAGAAGGGAAGAGACTGAGTAATAGCAAGAGATAGTTACCTCCACAGCAGTGTGACACTGCCCAGAAAAACTCAGATTTGATTCTCTGTCCTCCCTCCTTTCTGCTCTCCCTCCCATACAACACTACCACAGTCCTGAAATCACACTGTTGGCTAATTACATGAAATATGCTCTAATTAATTAAAAAGACTTAGAAAAGTACGGAGGCATTTATATGCCACTAGCTATCCAAGACTAATGGATGTAGTATTGGTTCCAGCCAGGCAGAACCACATCTATTCTGAAAGCCAAAAACTGCAGATGCTGAAAAATCTGAAACAAAACCCGAAAATACTGAAACACTCATCAGGTCAAGCAGCACCTGTAGAGAACAGACAAGATGATGTTGCAGGTGAATTGTACTGATGAAAGTTCCACATCTCATTTATTTTCCCTGGCTCCAACAGAAAGTCTGCTTATGAGAGCTCTGTACATGCATGCGACGTCAGCATGCTGAACTGCCCTCTTTCCCAAGTTGTTAAAATTTAAACAGAGAGCGTGCAAACAGTATAAACACTGAAATCAACTCCAGATCAGTAGAGATCAGCAGGTTCACAGGATTGGAGCCATACTCTATTTGACATGAAATCCAAGCAGTGCAAGACTCCCTCCTATAGAGGATCTTAGACCACCTCTCTTCGAAGTCAGACCTGGCTCTGATGCCAGAACTGTACTACAATTTTGGCATTAGAAACTGCTTTACACTGATGTTAAAGCAGCTGAACACACATTCTATAACTAAGAGCTGATGGCATATAAGCTGTTATTGCCAACAATGCTCTGGGACTCCAAAGTATAAATTGATTAGTGTTTCGTCATGCAATGCAAAATAAAGCGAACAATAAGTTTGCATAATGCATGTTTGAGATTAAAAGATATTGGGAGTTTCCTTTTTCGGAGAATGCACTAGCTATGTTGTACAGTGGATTGCTTTTTGGATTAATGAGCTCACATGGGCAGGTGCTGATTACTAATGTGCCATTGTTGTCTGGCACAATTGGATCACTCAATAGTATTTTAAATAAAGCCTTTCATTAATATCAGCAGCTTCATACAGATCACATGAAGTTGCTTCTTTATTATGGCCATCTTCCAATTACAGATAGCATAATAATTAGATTATGTGCCTTTTGTTCCCTGCAATATTATACACAACAGTGTTAAGAGAAATAGATTTCACACAAACAGATGTAGTCTGGGTCACTTTAATATAAGTTTAGCTTTAGGCAAAAACAATTACATAGTGAAAACATCAACATCCTTAGCCATCGATGACAACTATAAAGATTAGTGGTACTGCTCCTCCAGAAGTATGAATAAGCCTATTTTACATCACTAGATCAGATGGGACTACCTCCTGGGGAGGAATCACTGCCAGTGGAATACAGAGAGCGACAAAAGCCACCGGAGTGGCTGTGCCACAGTTTATAGGAACTGCGCCCATGACTACAATTACCCAACAATTCTCAACTTACACTAAGCAGGATGGCACAAAGCAAAAAATACTAGGTATCAGTGATAAAACTGCTACTGCAACAGTGTTCGGAATAGCATACATCACATTGATATTATGGAGCCACTTCCCACCTGCCAAATCTGCCTCATTACTGATTTGGCCATGCATAAATGTCCATGTGCAAGATTTGACAAAATGCAACTGCTCAGAAGTCATGTTCAAACACACTACTTTGTTACTGTAGAAGGTTTTACTCTCAGGCCAAATTTCCTTCCCTCGGTCTCTGTTCTCTTCTACGTTTCTGTGTATGCCTCATCTAGGTGTGACCTTCCTCAATGTCAAGAAGGTCTGTCAACCAGTGATGCTGAAATACATTGCTGAGCTTTATGGTTGAGCGGAGAAGTCAGTCCACTTAGGGCCTGGAGCAAAGATGGTGCATCTGGCCTCAGTGAAGGAGAGGGGGAGAAAGAGAAACAGAGGGTCATGAACCCCCTCCCGCCCCAGTCACTGAGTTCGACCAAGTTTGTATGTCAGGACTCGGCTGAAACTGACTGCAAATAAATTACTCACTTCACGTCCGACTCAAAACGGCAATGAAGTTAACAGCTGTGCTGCGTTGGAGGGCTTCGTAGTGTCTGTGCTGTCTGTCAAATCTGGACTTCGACCCGCCCCAATCCTTCATCCTTAGCTTCGCCCCCTGCCTGGCCTATGCGGCCCTAGCAACAGCCATTTATATTTACCCAGTGGTTGGACGGACCAGGCACAATGCTCCCCAAGGGGCATCTTGGTGCCTCCTGCAACACTCCCATTGTTCAGTTTATTTTTTTTAAATACAAGATTGCTCTTCCTATAGCTTTATCAACTGTGTCTCCATAACGAGCCACATTTATACAATGAGGCCTACTCCTGATATTTCAAATTTTGTTTGGCACAAAGAGAAATTCAAATGATCTAGTAATTCAAACAAACCAACTTTGAACCTGTAGCTGCAGACTTACATTTTGCATTTCCCTGTTCGGTAAACACCACTCAGTTCTGTTCTCCAATTGCAGTGCCGAATTAAAAACACCTAACTAGGCCTCCAAGTCGAGCTATGCTGCAAAGCAGGAGACTCTCCACAGGCTGAAACACTTACTGCTAGTCTCCCTTCTACTTTCCACAAGGGGATGAAAACTCCACGCTTACACCAAAACTGTAATTTAACTGGGAGACTACATTCAGTCTGGATCATCTAAATGTGAGCCAAATATATCCTTATAGGATCTGCAGTTATAAACAAGGCTAGAGTTTTTTTCAAAGCTAACCTGGAATGATTAAACTTGACATAAAAAGATACAATATCTAAAAATGCACAATTTATTTTGTGAAAACATGGAATTCCAATGAATTTTGCAAGCGAGAATACTGAACAGTGGTTGCAGAAATCCCAGGTTACAGCTCAATATATGGTGTTTTAAAATGCAACACCCTACAAATGCTGCAGCTTCTAGCAGTGTATTCACAAACAGTTGCGCAAGAAAGCAACTTGTAAGGAACAATGAATAGGACATCATAAATCTAACTTGTTATATATTACCAGACTGAAACAGGTAGGCCGCACAACCAGAGATACACTGCCAGTTGTAATTCTCTGCATCTTGCATGGAGTTTAGCCAGGAGAGATCTCTCTGCGTGCATACATGCATGTGCAGAGCTCTACTCTATACCAGTAAATTTTATTAATATATTGTGTATGCAAGCAGGAGCACCCATACCCCATAACATTAAAAAGACACTTAAATTTATTGTCCAATTGACCACCTGGAAATGTAAAATGTGGTTTTACACCCCATTCAATGTTTTATGACATCAGGTGCAAATCCACAGTGGTTTGAAACACCTACTGCAGAAGGTTTCACTCTCAGGCCAAGTTTCCTTTCCTTCTGTCTCTGCTCTCTGTGTATACTATGCCTCTCATTTAGTTGTTGTATACCTATGAGTCTTACCATCAGTCAACCTGTATGACACTTTTTCAGTGTTGCTATTTTTTTCTTCTTCCTGATACTCTGTACTTTCTTGAAAATGCATCTTTTAAATTGACATACACTGTTCAATTTTCCAGCCTTGCTTTGCAGCTGCACTTGGAGGTAAGGTATTGATTGGGTTGGGTCTGGCAGAGAGTTGGAGTCGAACTCTGCAGCACATTTAGTAGTCTAATATTAGAGCCAAGCAAGTCTGCAGTATTCCAGAGTTGATTCATTGATAGGACCTGGAAGGTTTGACCCATTACTGGGGCTAGAATTCTACCCACTTGGCTCTAGATAACCTTGTAATCCAATGCCATAATGGGCAATGTGGATATTAGCTGGACACGCAGTAGGATGTTTAGTAGTGCTCTGTGCTAAGAGGTGTGGTTTTAGCCAGTACCCCTACACACACTTGGGAGTACTCATCAGTGGCAGAGCCTTAAGTCGTCATGTCCCTGCACTTGAATTCTCTTCTTTAAACCCTTTACATTTCTTCCCTGCCTCAATTACCTCCTTAAAATCCCATTTCTTGAACTATATCTTCCATAACCTCTGCTAACTCTTCTAATTCTGTTTGCTGTCCATTCTCCCTCTTTTTTTGGGCACTGTGGGATACTTCACTCCATTAAAAAGTGTCATACACATGAAGTCGGTGTATTTGTAAATGATCACTAGAAAGAGATGGCCCACGGTACACCATTCAGAGACAAAGGTAAAATTCATACCAAAGTCTGACCCTTCCTACCACTATCATGAAGCAACTCAAATTATTTAGTTATGAATCAACACAGTCAACAAGACCCATTTCAGGGATAAACTTTACCACAAGACAGATTTGTATGAATGCAGATATCAATCGATATAAACTGCAGCTTGGCTCAAATACTACTACCTCTCATTAGTTCCCAGTGGGTTTCTAGGATCTCTTAAGAGTGGTCCGTATCATTCCTTCATAATATCCTGCTTCCCATGCCCTATAAACTGGCCCCATGTAGTTGCTTTTTAAACGAAGACCAAAATCAGACAGGGTTCTTGTAGTGTTTGTTTTGGTAATTTCAGTCTCACTGCCTCACAAAACCATCACAATGACCCTCACCACACAACAAAAATAGGTACGTGTTAAAAAGAAAGACAATTCTCCATCAAGTTTATCCACTAATAACCGAGTCATATAGACTGGTAAGACACCAGTTACAGCCGCTGGTCTGTGAGGTTATCTGATCTCATTTACAGCATGATGTGGAGATGCCGGTGATGGACTGGGGTTGACAATTGTAAACAATTTTACAACACCAAGTTATAGTCCAGCAATTTTATTTTAAATTCACAAGCTTTCGGAGGCTTCCTCCTTCCTCAGGTGAACGTTGTTGGAAATGAATGTTCTCCGCAGCCTTCAACATGTCATCAATGACGACGAACACCTCGCTATGGCCATCCCCACACCTCCACTACTCGCCTTTAAACAGCCACCCAACCTCAAACAGACCATCGTTCGCAGCAAATTACCCAGCTTTCAGGAGAACAGAGTCCACGACACCACACAACCCTGCCACGGTAACCTCTGCAAGACATGCCAGATCATCGACACAGATACCACCATCACACGAGAGGACACCACCCACCAGGTGCATGGTTCATACTTCTGTGACTCGGCCAACGTTGTCTACCTCATACGTTGCAGGAAAGGATGCCCCGGAGCATGGTACATTGGCGAGACCATGCAGATGCTGCGACAACGGATGAACGGACACCGCGCAACAATCACCAAACAGGAAGGTTCCCTCCCTGTCGGGGAACACTTCAGCAGTCAAGGACATTCAGCCACCGACCTTTGGGTAAGCGTACTCCAAGGTGGCCTTCGAGACACACGACAACGCAAAATCGTCGAGCAGAAATTGATAGCCAAGTTCCGCACCCATGAGGACGGCCTCAACCGGGATCGTGGGTTCATGTCACGCTACACGTTACCCCACCAGCGAACAAATGTTATCTGTTTTTAATATAACGGGTCAGTTGCTGTCTTTTCTATGTTTCTACCTCTCTATCTCTTTTTTTTGTTTTTTTTTGGTGATTTGTATATTCGGAGACCTTGCAGGTAACACCTGTCTGTCTGCACACTGATTGCCTTGGTAACGGGCAGTTGAAAAAACTGTCTGTAATCACCAAGCATTGTTCTGTGAATTATAAATGCGATTTCATTTCGAGGATTTCATTTCCAACAACGTTCACCTGAGGAAGGAGGAAGCCTCCGAAAGCTTGTGAATTTAAAATAAAATTGCTGGACTATAACTTGGTGTTGTAAAATTGTTTACAATCATTTACAGCAGTGATGGAAGTGTTAGAATTGACATCAGCTCTCCAGATTAGGGAGGAGAAAATTGGCCAGGATCTCCACTCCTGATAGATATCCAGCGCTAGATGTATGAAAGTTGAATACAGACAGGACTGGGTTTCACCTGCAATAATCCCCCCCCTCACCCAAATTATAAATAATGGCCAGTAACCAACAGGTGGCTACCATATGTGGATAGATACCTCAGCAAGGTGTCAACCCTCTCAGGAGACAAGGCAGGGAGAAAACTGGCATGGAGAGAGGGGGAAAAAATAAATTGTAATTTTTTTTTAAAAAGTAGGCTTACAATTGCATCTCTAGGTTAACAGAGTTCAAAAAATTGTGTGTCTTTGGAGATTTTAATACCATAACCTGCCAGTGTACGTTTGAAAGAACATAGGGGAACGTCACCTCCTGACACGTCAGGAGCGCACATTAGGAAACTGAGCACTCCCAGCCTGTGATTTCGCTAAGAGGATAGGCAGAAGTTTATCCCGTCGCTCTTTCGTAGAATCATAGAATAGCCTCTTTCTCTGCTATAACCAGTCAGCCAATCGAGCCTGTGCCAGCTCTCTGCAAAAGCAATCCAGCTAGTCCCACTCCCCCGTTCTTTCCCCGTAGCCCTGCAAATTTTTCTCCTTCAGGTACCTATCTAATTCCTTTTTGAAAGCCACAATTGACCCTGCTTCCCACCACCCTTTCAGGTAATGCATTCCAGATCCTAACCACTCGCTGCGTAAAAAAGTTTTACTTCATGTCGCCATTGGTTCCTTTGCCAATCACCGTAAACCTGTGCCCTCTGGTTCGCGACACTTCCGCCAGTGGGAGCAGTTTTTCTTCATTTACTTTGTCTATACCCTTCATCATTTTGAACACCTCTATCAAATCTCTTCTCAACCTTCTCTGCTCGGAGAATAATCCCAGCTTTTCCAGTCTATCCATGTAACTGAGGTCCCTCGTCCCTGGAACCATTACTAGTGTATCTTTTCTGCACCCTCTCTAAGGCCTTCGCATCCTTCCTAAAGTGCAGTGCCCAGAATTGGACACAATACTCCAACTGTGGCCGAACCAGTGTTTTATAAAGGTTCAACATAACATCCTCTCTTTTGTACTCCGTGCCTCTATTTATAAAGCTCAGGGTCCCGTATGCTTTCTTAACCACTTTCTCAACCTGCCCTGTCACCTTCAATGACCTGTGTACATATACCCCCAGGTATCTTTGTTCCTGCACCCCCTTTAGAGTTGTACCCTTTTGTTTATATTCCTCTCCTCGTTCTTTCTACCAAAATGTATTACTTCACACTTCTCATCTGCCATAGTGTCCGCCCATTCTACCAGTCTGTCTATTCCTCTTGAAGTCTATCACTATCCTCCTCACTGTTCACCAACTTCTGAGTTTTGTGTCATCTGCAAATTTTGAAACTGTGCCCTGTACATCCAAGTCATTATTATATGAAAAGCAGTGGTCCCAGTACTGACCCCTGGAGACCACCACTGCATACCTTCCTCCAGTCTGAAAAACAGCTGTTCACCACTACCCTCTGTTTCCTATTACTTAGCCAATTTCGTATCCATGTTGCCACTGGCCCTTTTTATTCCATGGGCTTCAAGCTTATTATGTGGCACTTTATCAAACATCTTTTGGAAGTCCATACACACATTAACCACATTGCCCTCATCAACCCTGTTACCTCATCAAAAAACTCAATCAAGCTAGACAAACATGATTTGCCTTAAAAATCTGTGTTGGCTTTCCCTTATTAATCCACACTTACTTGTCGAAGTGGCTATTAATTTTGTCCCGGATTATTGTTTTTAAAAGCTTCCCCACCACCAAGGTTAAACTGACTGGTCTGTAGTTGTTAGGTTTATCTTTACATCCTTTTTTGAACAAGGGTGTAACATTTGCAATTCTCCAGTCCTTTGGCACCACCCGTGTCTAAGGAGAATTGGAAAATTATGGCCAGTACTTTTGCAATTTCCACCATTACTACCCTCAGCAACCTAGGATGCATCCCATCCTGACCTGGTGACTTATCTATTTCAAGTACAGACAGCCTTTTTTGTACCTCCTCTATCAATTTATCCCATACATTCTCTCAACTACCTCCTCTTTTACTGTGGCTTTGGCCTTATCTTCTTCCTTGGTAAAGACAGCTGCAAAGTACTCATTTAGTACCTCAGCCATACCCTCTGCCTCCATGCATATATTCCCTTTTTGGTTCCCTAATCGGCCCCACCCCTCCTCTTACTACCCGTTTACTGTTTATATGCCTATAGAAGGCTTTTGGATTCCTTTTGTTAGCTGCCGGTCTATTATCATATTCTCTTTGCCCCTCTTATTTCCTTTTTTACTTCCCCTCTGAACTTTCTATACTCAGCCTGGTTCTCACTTGTATTAACAACCTGACATCTGTCATGCGCCCCCTTTCTCTGCTTCATCTTGTTCTCTATCTCTTCCGTCATCCAGGAAGGCCTGGCATTGGTTGTCCCACCTTTCCTCCTCATGGGACTGTATCTAGCCTGTACCTAAACCATCTCTTTAAAAGACAGTTTTGCCTGCCAATCTTTGGATCTGGCCTGAGTAAATTAGATTCATTCCCAACCCACTGAAATTGGCCCTCCTCCAATTAAGGCTGTTCAAAAAAGGGTGTAAGGATAAACCCAGCAACTATAGGCCAGTCAGTTTAACCTCTGTGGTGGGGAAACTTTTAGAAATGATAATCCAGGACAGAATTAATAGTCACTTGAACAAGTGTGGATTGATTAGGGGAAAGCCAGCATGGATTTGGTAAAGGCAAATTGTGTTTAACTAATTTGATAGTTTTTTGATGAGGTATCAGAGGGTAGATAAGGGCAATGGTGTTGATGAGGTGTATAAGGATTTTCAAAAGACATTTGATAAAGTGACTCATAATAGGCTTGCCATCAAGATTGAATCCTATGGAATAAAAGGGGCAGTAGCAGCATGGATACAGAATTGGCTAAGTAACAGGAAACAGAGTACTGGTGAAAGGTTATTTTTCGAACGGGAGGGAGGTGTACAATGGTATCTCCCAATGGTCGGTACTAGGACCACTGCTTTTCTTGAGTGTACAGGGCACAATTTCCAAATGTGCAGATGACACAACACTTGGAAGGGTAGTGAACAATGAAGGATATAGACAGGCTGGTGGCATGGGCGGACACGTGGCAGATGAAATTTAACGCAAAAAAAAGTGAGGTGGTACATTTCGGTAGGAAGAATGAGGAAAGGCAATACAAACTAAAGGCACTATTCTAAACTGAGATCTGGGCATATATGTGCACAAATCGCTGAAGGTGGCAGGGCAGGTTGAGAAAGCATTTAAAAAAGCATATGGGATCCTGGGCTTTATAAATAGAGGCATAGAGTACAAAAGCAAGGACATCATGAAGAACCTTTATAAAACACTGGTTCGGCTATGGCTGGAGTATTGTATCCAGTTCTGGGCACCGCACTTTAGCAAAGATATGAAGGCCTTAGAAAGGGTGCAGAAGAGATTTACTGAAACGATTGCAGGGATGAGGGACTTTAGTTACATGGACAGACTGGAGAAGCTGGGGTTGTTTCCTTGGAACAGAGAAGGTTGAGAGGAGATTTTATAGAGGTATGTAAAATCATGAAGGGTCTAGACAGAGTAAAAAGAGAAAAACTGTCCCCATTGGCAGAAGGATCAAGAACCAGAGGACATAGATTTAAGGTGATTGGCAAAAGAACCAAAGCTGACATGAGGAAAAACATCTTTACACAGCGCGTGGTTAGGTTCTGGAATGCACTGCCTGTGGGGGGTGGGGGGGGGGGGGTGGAGGCAGATTCAATCATCGCTTTCAAAAGGGAACTGGATAAGTACTTGAAAGAAGAAAAAATTTGTAGGGCTATGGGGATAGGACTAACTGGATTGCTCTTGCATAGAGCTGCCATGGACTCGATGGGCTGAATAGCCTCCTTCTGTGCTGTAACCTTTCTATAATTCTACGTATTTTTTACTCTAGATTGCTCTGTGTCCTTTTCCATAGCTCCTCTAAATCTTATGATCACTGTTCCCTAAATGTTCCCCCACTGACACTTGACCCACCTCATTTCCCAGAACCAGATCCAGCAATGCCTCCTTCCTCGTTGGGCCAGAAACAGTGATCAAGAAAGTTCTCCTGAACACTTCAGAAATTCCTCCCCCTTTTTGCCCTTTCCACCATTACTATCCCAGTCCAAATTTCCTCCTCCTATATCCTTCCCACTAGTTGGCGGCCTATAGAATACACGTAATGTAATAGCACCTCTATTGTTTAACTCTAACCAAATAGATTCTGTCCTTGACCCCTCAAGGGCATCCTCTCTCTCTCCAGCATGGTAATAGTCTCCTTAATCAATACTGCCACCACTACCCTCCCTCCCCACCCACTCCCCCCCCCTCCTTTCTTTCCTTCCTTCCCTATCTTTCCTGAACACCTTGTATTCAGGGATTTTTAGTAACCAATCCTGCCCTATTGAGAGCCAGGTTTCGAGTTATTGCCACAACATCATATTCCCACGTGGCTATTTGCGTCTGCAGTTCACCAACCTTATTTACCACATTTCGCGCATTTGCACACATGCACTCTAAGCCTATCTTAGACCTACTCTTTCCTTTTAAAAGAAACTTACATTTTGGTTAGTTCTTTGTGTATAACTGAAAGAAAGACATTAGTGCTGGGAGATGGAGTGCTTTTTCACTTCGACCACCCAGTATCAGCATCTAGCATTCAGATTTTGATAAAAATTCCCTCCACCCAACAAAATGCTTTATGCCCAACTCAGAACAACTCATTAACACATGATGCAACAGTGTGGTTTTCATTATCCAAACCAACAATTTTCATTTTTCTTAGGAGGGCCACAAACTGCCCAAACTCACCATGCAGGTCTCTTCCAGCTAAACAAGAGCATAAACTTCTATGTAGTCATTCAAACCTAGGTACTAGAAAAGAGGAAATCATATACAAACTTACTGTGCCACCCATTACCCAAAATAGCTCTTTCATACATAACAGATGGCTCTATCCACAGTCATATGCTACAGCAAAATTTGCTTTGTGCCTCAAAACATGGGAAAGAGCAAGATGATGAAGTATAAAAAGATAAAACAAAATTTAATCTCAGTCTATGGATGACCTTTTATGAACCAGAGCATTTTTGGCAGCCTTCCTACAATGCTAAACTGTGACCGAGCATACTAAAGATGTCATAGAATCATAGAAGTTACAACATGGAAACAGGCCCTTCGGCCCAACATGTCCATGTCGCCCAGTTTATACCACTAAGCTAGTCCCAATTGCCTGCACTTGGCCCATATCCCTCTATACCCATCTTACCCATGTAACTGTCCAAATGCTTTTTAAAAGACAAAATTGTACCCGCCTCTACTACTGCCTCTGGCAGCTCGTTCCAGACACTCACCACCCTTTGAGTGAAAAAATTGCCCCTCTGGACCCTTTTGTATCTCTCCCCTCTCACCTTAAATCTATGTCCCCTCGTTATAGATTCCCCTACCTTTGGGAAAAGATTTTGACTATCTACCTTATCTATGCCCCTCATTATTTTATAGACTTCTATAAGATCACCCCTTAACCTCCTACTCTCCAGGGAAAAAAGTCCCAGTCTGTCTAACCTCTCCCTATAAGTCAAACCATCAAGTCCCAGTAGCATCCTAGTAAATCTTTTTTGCACTCTTTCTAGTTTAATAATATCCTTTCTATAATAGGGTGACCAGAACTGTACACAGTATTCCAAGTGTGGCCTCACCAATGCCCTGTACAACTTCAACAAGACATCCCAACTCCTGCATTCAATGTTCTGACCAATGAAACCAAGCATGCTGAATGCCTTCTTCACCACCCTATCCACCTGTGACTCCACTTTCAAGGAGCTATGAACCTGTACTCCTAGATCTCTTCGTTCTATAACTCTCCCCAACGCCCTACCATTAACGGAGTAGGTCCTGGCCCGATTCGATCTACCAAAATGCATAACCTCACATTTATCTAAATTAAACTCCATCGGCCCACTGGCCCAATTTATCAAGATCCCGTTGCAATCCTAGATAACCTTCTTCGCTGTTCACAATGCCACCAATCTTGGGGTCATCTGCAAACTTACTAACCATGCCTCCTAAATTCTCATCCAAATCATTAATATAAATAACAAATAACAGCGGACCCAGCACCAATCCCTGAGGCACACCGCTGGACACAGGCATCCAGTTTGAAAAACAACCCTCTACAACCACCCTCTGTCTTCTGTCGTCAAGCCAATTTTGTATCCAGTTGGCTACCTCACCTTGGATTCCATGAGATTTAACCTTATGTAACAACCTACCATGCGGTACCTTGTCAAAGGCTTTGCTGAAGTCCATGTAGACCACGTCTACTGCACAGCCCTCATCTATCTATCTTGGTTACCCCTTCAAAAAACTCAATCAAATTCGTGAGACATGATTTTCCTCTCACAAAACCATGCTGACTGTTCCTAATTAGTCCCTGCCTCTCCAAATGCCTGTAGATCCTGTCCCTCAGAATACCCTCTAACAACTTACCCACTACAGATGTCAGGCTCACCGGTCTGTAGTTCCCAGGCTTTTCCCTGCCTCCCTTCTTAAACAAAGGCACAACATTTGCTACCCTCCAATCTTCAGGCACCTCACCTGTAGTGGTGGATGATTCAAATATCTCTGCTAGGGGACCCGCAATTTCCTCCCCAACCTCCCATAACGTCCTGGGATACATTTCATCAGGTCCCGGAGATTTATCTACCTTGATGCGCGTTAAGACTTCCAGCACCTCCCTCTCTGTAATATGTACACTCCTCAAGACATCACTATTTATTTCCCCAAGTTCCCTAACATCCATGCCTTTCTCAACCGTAAATACCAATGTGAAATATTCATTCAGGATCTCACCCATCTCTTGTGGTTCCGCACATAGATGACCTTGTTGATCCTCAAGAGGCCCTACTCTCTCCCTAGTTACTCTTTTGCCCTTTATGTATTTGTAGAAGCTCTTTGGATTCTCCTTTGCCTTATCTGCCAAAGCAATCTCATGTCCCCTTTTTGCCCTCCTGATTTCTCTCTTAACTCTACTCCGGCAATCTCTATACTCTTCAAAGGATGTCAGGCCACAAGACTTTCCCTGTACAAGCAAAAATATGAAGCAGTGAACTAAAAAAAATGTTCGCCGTCACTAAAAATCAGCAGAATATTGGGGTAAATTTTAACCCCCAACGACTGGTGGTTTGGGGGCATGTGGGCAGTAAAAATGCCAAGTTTTCAGAGCTGGACCACATCCCAGCTCCAAGGCGACAACTTCCAGGTTTGACCTGGATGAGTGTATGCTTCTGAAACCCGGAAGTCCCGTCGGCACTTAAAACCGACGGGCCAATATTTAAAGGGCCAATTTAGGGATTTAAACCACTTAAGGGGATTAACTTTGTGTATTGAGTTACAAAAACGATTTTAACTTTCCCTGAACGTGTCTCCTGTGGCCTCTGAAACATGCCATGGAAACGGAGGCAAGTTGTAGCCGACCCTCATTTGGACCTTTTTAAGTCAGTCAGTGATTTATTCATGTGAATAAAAGGTGAGTTTTTGCAGCAGGGCACTCGGTTCTCTCAGACAAACCTTTGGCTGGGAGTTCTGTGTGTTTAGACTGAGATTTCTTTGTTCACACTGAGAATTGTGTTTAGACAAATTTACCTACATTTTGGGCCCCCTCAAACTGACATCAGGATGGGGGTCGCAATGGATTTATTCTAAAATATGTCTGAGGAGGAGGCACATCACCATCTGCAGTGATGTTCTGGGAGTTGCAGCTCCACAAGCAGAGGTGCACCACAAGGATCTGCAGAAGACCAGAGAGGGGAACAACGGAGGGGGTGAGGTCACAGGAGGCACTACCCACCTGAGGGTGTACAGGCAGAGGCTGAACTGCCTGGACCTTTTCTGAGGAGCAGTGCCTATGCAGGCTCAGATTGAGTCAGCGGGTGGTCGCAGGCAGCTGCACGCTTTTTCATGCAGAGCTGCTCCTGGCTGGGCCTGGCAGGCAACACATTGCTGTTGCAGTTAGTCGCCACAGACTTCAATTTCTTCAGCGCCAGACCCTTCCAGGACACCACCGGTGATATCTCCATGGTGTCTCAGTCATCTACACATAAGTGTATAACGACAGGTCACGGATGGCTTGTTAGCCAGGGCATCCGACCATATCAACTTCCCCTGTGATGACATCAGCCAGACTGAGTGGGCAGTGAGTTTCAACTTTTTGGCTAGCTTCCCACGGGAGCAGGGCGCAATTGATTGCACACACGTAGCAATCAGAGGATCTCCACATGAGCCAGGACTGAACATCAACTGAAAGGGATACCAAACCATCAATGTGTAGCTGGTTTGCGACCATCGGAGATTTCTGCAGGTGTGTGCCAAATTCCCTGGCAGCTGCTATGATTCCTTCATTTTGCGCAAGTCCAACATCCCAGCCCTCTTCCACACACAAGACAGACTTAAGGGCTGGCTCCTTGGAGACTAGGAATACCCCCTGCAGACGTGTGACACCTGTTAGAAACCCCACCGAGACACAGCAGCGGTACAACGACAGTCACATCACCACCAGGACTGTCACTGAACAAGCCACAGGAATGCTGAAAATGAGATTCAGGAGCCTAGATCGATCTGGGGAGCACATCGGTATTCACCAGCGAGGGTGTGCAGACTAATAGTGGTGTATTGCGTCCTGCACAACATCGCTCAGCAGAGAGGGTTACAGGTGGAAGAGCTCTAATGTGCTCATGAAACATCCTCATCTGCTGGCAACATTGAAGATGACTACGACCAAGATGGGGAGCCCATCGCTAGAGCAGCAGTGCACATGACTGCTCGTGATGCCAGGGATTCAGTTATATCTAACAGGTTCTCATGAGATCTGCAAACTGAAGATTGTGAACTACTCAGACTGCCTGGAACAACCAACACCAGCACACCACCCCCCTACCGTGGCACAAAACAGTCCTTCAAACACACATACACCCATTGGGTGTCATGTCTTGGCGTTCATGATTAAGCACATGAAAGGGACTCATGAATGGGCAGTGGTGATGAGATTTATAACACTTAATGTGCATTTAACAAAAAACAAATACTAATGAGAAAACATGACATTACATCAGACACCCTTGTGCATACCCTTGGTGATTACAAAACCATACGTCGCCTTCCTCTTTCCAGCGCTTCTACCTGGTGCATCCCCGGTGGCTTCAGCAGAGGTTGTGGCAGGTTGCTCAGATTCATGCCCTGACTGCTTAGGTGCGTTCGGCCTACGCCCTCTGGGATTTGGAACCAGTGAGGGCCCCACCAAAGACTGCTCCACCTGCACCTGTGCAGGGGCAGACTCTGCCGTAGGGAGAGTTGACAGCATTGCAGGTAACTGGTTTGGGGGGGTGGGCCAATGAGTGAGTAGTGGGAGCGCTTTAAGTGGAGTCCCCACATCCACGTTCCTTGTCGCCATCATC
The DNA here is from genome assembly GCF_035084215.1 of Heptranchias perlo. Classification (NCBI taxonomy): domain Eukaryota; kingdom Metazoa; phylum Chordata; class Chondrichthyes; order Hexanchiformes; family Hexanchidae; genus Heptranchias; species Heptranchias perlo. Next base: position 50,395,672 of record NC_090332.1, on the reverse strand, counting down.
CCTCTCCCGGGCCGGTGCAACATCACTCCCGCCACTCTGGACAGCAGGCTAGTGAGATATGGCGATTTCTAAGGCCACAGATGAAGTATCTGTCCGCCTGTTTAAGGCGGCAGATATGTTGGCATCCAGAGTCCGCTCGGCTGTTATCATGGCCTGCATGGACTCGAGAGCCATGCTTGAAACTCAATAGCGGCTGCCACTCTCCATCAAAGACCTCCCTGGACTTAGCTGCGCCACCAATCCACTAGCGATGGAGTTGGACTCCTCCATCCTCTCTGCTATTATGCAATTTCCATTACCTCGCAAAAGATGGAGCTGTACCTCTATCATTCTCACTCTCTATGAACCCGGGGGGGGACATCATTGTGTCCAGCTGAGAGGAGTGTACCCACCCCCTCGTGGACTCTCCACAACTGCCCCTACCCACCAATGTCTGCTCGGGCACACTTGAGTGTTGAATCGCCAGGTGACAACCCAACCATCTGTGTAACAGGACCCACCCAAGTGCCAGTGTCTGCAAGGGTGCATGGCTGGATGTGACGTGACTGTACGCCCTCAGAGGAACTAAGTTCTTCTGAGGAATTGCCTTCTTCCACGGCATGTGCCTAGTCATCAATCCTTGACGACCCTGGAAAAGAACAAAGCAATATTAAAAATCATCGCAGAAGTTAGTTTGCAATGAGCATACTGAGGTGTGCAACAGGTCAATCATTGATAATCAATTCATGATGTGTGTGAAGGATGTTAAAGTTCTGTCACCAGCAGTTTGCCAGTCTCTCCATTTCCATCGGCCAGGCATTCAACCGTGCGGCTGCGATCCAATGCCACCTCCTCCGCCTGTCGGGCACTATTTGTGGTGGGTCCCCTCCAGTCCTACTCCTCTCCCACGCATTTTGTGCTCTCTCTCTCTCCTTTGTAGGAGAAGAGAGCAGACACTTGAGTGAGTGACAGTCACCCGATGGATGCATTGCTTTGGTGAGGCTGCCAACGAAACAGATGTATCAGAGGGTGACTCAGACAGATTGATGACATTGCATCAGGATTGGGGTGAGTGGGATTGGTGGGTTCACAAATGGGAAGGAGAGGAAGTGCACAGAAAGTGACGGTAAGTTGATAATGAGACTTAAATGGCTGTGGGGCATGATGTGATGGAGTAGGCTTGGCAAGACAGAGTGAGATGGGGGGGGGGGGGGGGGCAGCGGTGGTAATGTACACCACAGGATGTAGGTGAATCAGTAACTGTACTAACTTTTCCTGACATGGTTAGCTCATTAAAGTGCTTCCTGCATTGTACCCATGACCTTGCCACTGTGCTCCTGCTGAGCTCCTCTACCACCTCCAGCCACGCCTTCTTGGTGGCAGAAGCAGGCCATTTTCTTTGATCAGCCGGGTATAGTATCTTTCTTCCCCCCCCCCCACACCCCCCCCGCTCCTGACACCAGCCAGTGTCAACTCAAGCGAGGAGTCACTAAAACGGAGTGCTGCCTTACACCTGTGATGCTGCATCTCTGAAGATTCCTCCTTTCTCCTTCAAAAAAAAAAGGGGCATTGCAACCATGGATGAAGTACTCCAGTTCACGTCATTCGGGTGCACAGTACACCGGCTGCACAGTTTGGAGACGCGAAACCCAGGAGTAATAAGGGCCTTCGATTTAGTCGTGATTGCTTGAGCCAATGCCCAGAAAATTTTTCCGGGTTTCCCACACAACTATTTACCCAACCACAGACTTCCCACCATGTTAAAATTATGCTCATTTTAGCGGACATTTTTTTGAAGCAACATCCGAAACTCACCATATCTCAAGTTAAAAGGTGAATGGCAAGCTGCATAAACAGTCTGGACTTAAATAAAATGGAGCTTTAAAATCATGCCTTTCTGACCCAGCTGGAACCATTTCAATTTTAAAAGCAGAACTGGACTGCCAGAAAAATTAATTCTGGACCGCTTACTTGGCGTAAAACACTAGCCCAGAATTTCCTGGAAACTTGCAGCATTGGAATGGCACATCTATGGTGTCAGATTTGTTTCACACTGTAAAAGACCCAGGAAATTATGACGCAAGTGGAGTTACGACATTATTTACACCGCACCATAATTTCCTGGGACATTTACGTCGCTCCGCTAATACCCTCGTCGAAACCATGCAAAATTGATCATAGCTCCGCCTCCCCAGTCAAGTCAATGAGAATTGCAAATTTCCTGGATTTGGACCAGTTTTCTCAGCAGAGAATAATGGAGCAGGTGAATGTATTTTAAATTCAAGAGTTCAAAATAAGTGAATAAAGTAAAATGGAATCTTTACTGTTTTTTTTATTCCGAGCTAAAACCCATCAAAATACGATTTTTGCGTCACTTTGTTAGGTTTAGTGTATATTGTGGGCTAAGTGTGGGGGCTGTGAATTGCCTGCATATACCACTGATTAAAATGAGGTGTGGGGGAGAAATTAGTTTAGGCTCGTTTGAGCCGGAAGTTATCGGCGTGCTCGTAGTGTCGCTAAAAAACAAGGCCCAAGGCTCCTTCAAAATTGGACCGGGGCGTCCTTCGGGCCTCCCGAGGCGTCCTTCGGGCCTCCTGAGGCAGCTCATCAGTTTCCTCTGGACCAATTTGGGCAAATTGTGATGCAGGCAGTGGCCCTCAGGTAGGTCCCGGGGTGGAGGCATTCCTGCTCCTCCAGGCTCCACATTAAGTCAAGTTTAAAAAGAAAATATTTGGCTTTCTGTTGGTGACCTCCGGCAGGTCCGCTAACAGATTTTCCAGTGGACCAGAGGAGCATGCTATGCTCAATATCTGACCAATGTGTGTGGTCACAGAGTTCATAATGCGCTGAATATCGTTACTGAGATCATGCATCCCATTCTCACAGGGCTTCTGACTTAAGATACACAGCGACAAAGTCTGCCACGAAGCAGTGACAATACGAGTTTCATGTTTCCATTACTATGCATCAGAGTAATTATGTAGGTGCGTTGGGCACAGTGGCTAGGTCCTGAGTGAGTAGCATTTACTCAGTTAAATGCATAAATATGTGCAGTTGATGAAATCGCCAAACATACTTTTTGCCCCAAGTCACGGAATGCTGGATTTCTCCACCCAAATGAGCTGGTCAACATGAGATTTTTTTTAAAAATGTATATGCATCTTTTAGATTATAAAAACGCCAAGCTTTCTACATGTTTGTAGCAGTTCACCCACACATTTCATTAATGTTTCTTCCCCAGAGTTCAGTGCAGAGTGCAACTATATTTGCGCAGGCTGTGCTTGGTACCACAGCCCCTTACTAGACCAAGCAGCTCAGGATAGCAACTTGATTTTTATATCCTACTCAGAACATGTACAAAATAACATTCGCAGTAGTAACCTCGTTAAGATCTGGTGCTACTCAGAGAAGTGGAAGAAAATAGTTTGGTTAGCCTGATCTGAAAATGTTAGAAAATTATTGGTTCGAAGTAATTTACCCACCTTGGTTCTGAAAGTCTTCATATCCTTGCCTAACAAAAATGTAAAGAATCTTACAACACCAGGTTATAGTCCAACAGTTGGACTATAACCTGGTGTTGTAAGATTCTTTACATTTGTCAACCCCAGTCCATCACCGGCATCTCCACATCATAACAAAAATCTAGCAATCTCAGTTTTGAAATTTTCAGAACAAGTCATTTTCTCCTGAATTAAACCTACCAAATAAGCTACTGTAGCCAAAACAGCAGGGTAGCAGCTGGGTGATATTCCACTGCTGTAATATGCAGCAAAAATAAATGCAACAGTATTACCCTGTTATCCTGGATTTGAAGAGAAACCCCATTAATTTAGCATTTGTAAACTGGTAAATTCTTATTAAACGGGAGTAGAATATAGACAATTACCCAAGATATTGAAGTAAAGTCACTGATGTTATAAAATGGAAAACAGGAATCCCTCCTTCTGACTGATTTTTGCAAATTATACTCAACACCATCAAATCCAGAATAAAATCTATACACAAATGCCCACAGAAGTCTTATTCTAAGTCCAATCAGCTCCAGATAAACTCAATTTATAATTCAAACAAAAAATTCTACGGTACCATTTCTCATTCCCACTATATAGAACCTCTTCAACATTAAAAAAAATCCCAATTACCTAGTAATACAACACAATAAATAGCTCAATTACAGTGTTTTTATTTGCACTGAAAATATTTATAATGAATCCCTGATGGGCTATATGAAATAAATGTTTGGCAAATATCTACATCAACTGCCTTTTTGTTAGAAATCCCAAGCACATGCATGATAGCTTGCCAAACTAGTTATGTGCTCATCAGGATTCAACTGCACTTGACTTTCTCACCTAATGTCAATACTGAACTCTCTCCTTTAATAAATAGCCTATCCATTAATTACGAGAGGTCTAATTCCATAATAAGGAACACTACTGTTCTTCAGCAAGCCGCCTGCATTCACACTCCTAACAAACCAAAGAACAACAAAGTTACAGCCCACTCTCTAAGGTTCTGTCCTCCTCTCATTCAGCTGTCACTGTTTCAAACAGTGGGAAAGATTTAGCAATGGTGGCTACCCCAGTCTCTCCACCACCCACCCCTCAACACAAGCACAGGGAAGACTACCTTCTGAAGCAAGCATTTAAAGGAAACACTTGTTTGAAACAAGGGTTAACCTCAGTCCAGCAGCAATACATTGCTTTGCAACCAACCATCAAAAATGTTACGGATGTATATTCCACAGTACAATTACTCAACTGCTATCAGTAAAGCTAAATTGCATCCTGGTGGAATCAGAAACCACGTGCTTTTCAACCAACATTCAACTGAAATGTACAAAAATAACTCATACCATATTTAGAAGTGCCTGGGGACGTTTTATTACGTTAAAGGCACTATATAAATTCAAGTTGTTGTTGTAGTAGCTAATCTATACTGCTGATGTTAAAAGGAGCCACCAGCACTCCATAAATTTGGGGCTAGATCTCCCCCGCCCACACTTGGATACATTAATTGGTCTCACTGATCCTTCCTCTCTCGTATCCTTCAGTGTCAGCCTCAGCTCAGTGGTAGCACACTCAGCCGTCGGAAGGTCCCTGGGTTCAAACCCCACTCGAGATTTGAGCACATAACCTAGGCTGGCACTTCAGTGCAGTACTGAGCAAGTGCTGCATTGTCAGAGGTGCTGTTTTTCAGATGAGTTGTTAAACTGAGACCCTGCCCTCTCCTAGTGTCCTGGCCAACCTTTATCCCTCAACCAACATCACAAACTGATTACCCGATCATTTATTTCATTACTGTGGGACCTTGCTGTGTGTTCCCCCTACAAGAGTCACTAAAATTCACAAGTAATTCATTAGCTGCGAAATGTTGAGGAATGCCTCGAGATCACGAAAAGGCTTTCCTTACTTAAGTCCCCATTCCCCTACCTATTCAAAACCATCACCTGCACCCCCTACAAGAAACCCACTTTAAACCTTTTCGCTCTATCACCCCATCTCAAACCTTCCCTTCCTCCCATCTTAAAATACTTTGCTTTGAACTACACTCACTGTTCTTCACTCATTATTAGAGTTCCCTCCAATCTGGCTTTCACGGCACCCACAGTGCACAACCGCAATAGTGAAAGTACACAATGTCCTATGTGACTCCTTATCTCTCCTCATCTTCCTCAAAGACCATCTCTCCATTGCCACCCACCACTGGGGCATTGCTCTCTCTTGGTTCCACTCTTACTGGATCCAATGCAAATACCATATGATGCCAGTGGCCTCTACTTCTCTACTTGCGTGGTCACCTCCAGCCAGAGGTTCATCTTTTGTTCCTTCCCTTCACTGTCTATGTGCTATCCCCTGGCAACATTCTCAAAGCTTCCATTTGTAAGCTGATGAAGCCCAGCTCTCCTCGACCAAAAGACTGTTGCCAAAATCTCAAATTGCCTGTCCAAGAACTAAGTGAGCCAAAAATTCCTCTAACTGACTGTAGGCAAAATAGATGCCATTCTATTTGCCAGAAAGCACCTCTGTGACCCTTGGCCTCAATTCCATTATCCTTCGCGGCTACCAGTACAAGATGAGTCAAGAGAGATACAGAACCATGGTATCTTGTTCATAAGAACATGAGAACTAGGAGCAGGAGTAGGCCTTCCGGCCCCTCGAGCCTGCGCTGCCATTCAACAAGATCATAGCTGATCTTCTTTCTCAACGCCATTTTCCTGCACCATCCCCATATCCCTTGATGCCTTTAATATCTAGAAATCTATCTATCTCTGTTTTGAATGTACTCAATAACTGAGCCTCCACAGCCCACTGGGGTAGAGAATTCTAAAGATTCAATGCCTTCAGAGAAGAAATTTCTCCTCATCTCAGTCCTAAATGGCCTAACCATCATTCTGAGACTGACCCCCAGTTCTAGATACCCCAGCCAGGGGAAACATCCTCCTTGCATCTACCCTGTCGAGCCCTGTAAGAATTTTGTATGTTTTAATGAGACCACCTCTCATTCTTTTAAACTCTAGAGAATACAAACCTAGTCTCCACTCAATCTCTCCTCATACGACAATCCTGCCATCCCAGGAATCAGTCTGGTGAACCTTTGTTGCACTCCCTCTATGGCATGTATAACCTCTTAGGTAAAGAGACCAAAATTGTACACAATTCTCCAGGTGCTGTCTCACCAAGGCCCTATATAATTGCAGTAAGACATCTTAACTCCTGTACTCAAATCCTCTTGAAATAAAGGCCAACATACCATTTGCATTCCTAACTTCTTGCTGCACCTGCACGTTACCTTTCAGTGACTCATGTACAAGAACACCCAGGTCCCTTTGAACATCAACATTTCCCAATCTTTCACCATTTAAAAAATACTCTGTATTTCTGTTTTTCCTACCAAAGTGGAAAACTTCACATTTTTCTACATTATACTCCATCTGCCATGTTCGTGCCAACTCACTTAGCCTGTCTATATCCCCTTGAAGCCTCTTTGCATCCTCCACACAACTCACAATCCCACCTTGTTTTGTGTCGTCAGCAAACTTGGAAATATTACATTTGTTTCCCTCATCCAAATTATTGATTTATATTGTGAATAGCTGGGGCCCAAGCACTGATCCCTGCAGTACCCCACTAGTCACTGCCTGCCACCCTGAAAAAGACCCATTTATTCCTTCTGTTTCCAGTCTGTTAACCAATTTTCAAACCATGCCAGTACATTACCCCCAATCCCATGTGCTTTAATTTTGCACACTAACCTCTTATGTGGGACTTCATCAAAGGCCTTCTGAAAATCCAAATAAACCACATCCACTGGTTCTCCCTTATCTTTTCTACCAGTTACATCAAAAAACTCCAGTAGGTTTGTCAAACATTATTTCCCTTTCATAAATCCATGCTGACTTTTTCTAATCCCGTTGATATTTTCTAAGTGTCCTATTATCACGTCCTTTATAATGGACTCTAGCATTTTCCCTACTACTGATGTTAGGCTAACCAGTCTGTAGTTCCCCGTTTTGTCTCCTTTTTTAAATAGTGGGGTTACATTTGACACCCTCCAATCTATAGAACTTTGGACGATGACAACTAATGCATTCACTATTTCCATGCCTACCATTTTTAGTACTCTGGGATGCAGATTATCAGGTCCTGGGGAGTTATCTGCTTTCAGTCCCATTAATTTCTCCAGCACTTTTTTTTACTAATACTAATTTCCTTTCATTCCACCTACTCACTAGTCTCTTGGTTCCCTAGCATTTCTGGGAAGTTATGTGTCCTCTTCCGTGAAGACAGAACCAAAGTATTTGTTTAATTGCTCTGCCATTTCCCTGTTCCCCATTATAAATTCTCCCGTTTCTGACTGTAAGGGACCTACATTTTGTCTTCACTAATCTTTTTCTTTTTACATACTTGTAGAAGCTTTTACAGTCCACTTTTATGTTCCTTGCAAGTTTATACTCATACTCTATTTTTCCCCTTTTAATCAATCTCTTGGTCCTTTTTTGCTGAATTCTAAACTGCTCCCAATCCTCAGGCTTGCTACTTTCTCTGGCAACTTTATATGACTCCTCTTTGGATCGAATACTATCCTTAATTTCTTTTGTTAGCCATGGTTGGGCCGCATTTCCTTTTGTGTTTTTGCACCAGAAAGGAATGTATAATTGTTGCAATTCATGCATTCGTTCCTTAAATATTAGCAATTGCATATCCACCATCATGCCTTTTAATGAAGCTTCCCAATCGATCATAGCCAACTCACTCCTCACACCTTCGTAGTTTCCTTTGTTCAGATTTAGGACCCTAGTTTCGGATTGGACTACTTCACTTCCATCTTAATGAAGAATTCTATCATGTTATGGTCACTCTTCCCTAAAGGACCCCGCACAACAAGATTATTAATTAATCCCTTCTCATTGCACAATACCCACTCTAGGATAGCCTGTTCCCTGGTTGGCTCCTCAATTTACTGGTCTAAAAAACCATCTCATACACACTCCAGGAATTCATCCTCCACAGTATTATTGCTAATTTGGTTTGGCCAGTCTATATGCAGATTAAAGACACCCGTGATTACTGTAGTACCCTTGTTACATGCATCTCTAATTTCCTGTTTGATCCATCCCCTACATTACGACTACTACTACTGTTTGGAGGCCTATAGACAACTCCCACCAGTGTTTTCTGCCCCTTGGTGCTTCTTAGATTTTAGATTTGAGGTGAGGATCAGATCAGCCATGATCTTATTGAATGGCGGAGCAGGCTCGAGGGGCCGATTGGCCTACTCCTGCTCCTATTTCTTATGTTCTTATGTTCTTAACTCCACCCAGACTGATTCTACATCTTTATTTTCTGAGCCAATAGCCTTTCTCACTGTTAGTAAAGGATGAAATCACAGCAACGCCACCTCACCTTTTCTCCATTTTGCCTGTCCTTCCTAAATATCGAATCCCCTTGGATATTCAGCTCCCAGCCTTGGTCACCCTGCAGCCATATCTCTATAATTGCTATTATATCAGTTTACATCTATTTGTGCTGTTAATTCACCTATCTTATTACGAATGCTTCGTGCATTCAGATACGGTGCCTTTAGATTTGTCTTAACATTTTTAGTACAAAAAAATGTTAAGATGTCTACGTCTCTATTTGTCTTATTACCATTTTTTCTTACCTTATTTGTTGACTTTTGTTTGTACGCTCTGTCCCTTCCTGACACAATCTGGTTATCCTTATCCCAATCACTTTCCTGCACTACTTCTTTGTCTTTTCTCTTTAGCATTCTAGATTTCTCTCCACTGGGACCCCCCCCCCCCCCCCCACCTAGTTTAAAGCCCTATCTTACCTCCCTAGTTATTCGATTCGCTAGATCTCTGGTCCCAGCATGGTTCAGGTGTCGTCCATCCTAATGGAACAGCTCTCTTGCCCCAGTACTGGTGACAGTGCCCCACGAATCGAAACCCAATTCTCCCACACCATTTTTGAGGCATGCATTCATCTCCCTGATCCTATGCCAATTTGCTCGTGGTTCAGGTAATAATCCAGAGATTACCACATTTGTGGTTCTGCTTTTTAAATTTAGTCCCTAGCTGCTCAAACTCTCTCAGCAGAACCTGTTGCTTAGTCCTACCTATGTCGTTGGTACCTACGTGGACCATGACAACTGGATCCTCCCCCTCCAAATTCTTCTCCAGCCCGGAGGAGATGTCCATAACCCTGGCACCGGGTAGGCAACATAGCCTTCGGGACTTATGCTTCAGGCTGCAGAGAACAGTGTCTATCCCCCTAACTATACTATTGCCTACTACAACCACCTTCCTTTTTATTCTCCTCCCCCCCCCCCACCCCACTTGAACGGCTTCCTGTAACACAGTGCCATGGTCAATTTGCTCGTCCTCCCCGCACTTGTCAACAAGGGTTGCAAGAACCTCAAAAGCGCAGGGACTGAGGCTCCTGCAATACTACCTCCTGGAACTCCATACCTGCCTCACTCAGTCACACCCTAGTGTCTCTGACCACGTGTCAATTCTAAAGTATTTAATCTAAGAGGTATGGCTGCCTCCTGGAGCAAAAGGTCCAGGTAGCTTTTCTCCACCCCCCCACCCCCCGCCCGATGTCTCGCAATGTCAGCAACTCAGACTCGAGCTCTTCGACTCAGAGCCAAAGTTCCCTCATCCAAATAATTGATATAGACTGAATAGCTGGGGCCCCAAGCACCAATCCCTGTGGTGCCCCACAAGTCACAGTCTGCCAACCTGAAATAGATCCGTATATTCCTACTCTCTGTTTTCTGTCTGTTAACCAGTTCTCAATCCATGCCAGTATATTACGCCCAATTCCACGTGCTCTAACATTGTTCACCAACCTCCTGTGTGGGACCTTATCGAAAGCCTTCTGAAAATCCAAATACACCACATCCACTGGTTTCCCCCTTACGTATTCTACCAGTTACATTCTCAAAGAACTCCAATAAGTTTGTCAAATATGATTTCCCTTTCATAAATCTATATTGACTTTGCCAAACCCTTTTTTTTTAAAGTGTCCTGTTATCACATCCTTTATGATATATTCTAGCATTTTCCCTTCTTTAAAAAAATTCGCTCAGCATTTATTGCCTATCCCTAATTGCCCTAGAGAAGGTGGTGGTGAGCTGCCTTGAACCACCGTGTGGTGAAGGTTCTCCCACAGTGCTGTTATGTAGAGACTTACCGGATTTTGACACAGCGAATATGAAGGAACGACTATATATTTCCAAGTCGGGATGTGTGTGACTTGGAGGGGAACGTACAAGTGGTGGTGGTCCCTTGTGCCTGCTGGCCTTGTCCTTGTAGGTGGTAGAAGTCACAGGTTTTGGAGGTGCTGCAGTGCATCCTGTGGATGATACACACTACAGCCACAGTGCGCCGGTGGTGAAGGGAGTGAATGTTTAGGGAGGTGGCTGGGGTGCCAATCAAGCGGGCTGCTTTGTCCTGGATGGTGTCGAGCTTCTTGAGTGTTGTTGGAGCTGCACTCATCCAGGCAAGTGGAGAGTATTCCATCACACTCCTGACTTGTGCCTTGTAGATGGTGGAAAGGCTTTGGGGAGTGAGGAGGTGAGGCACTCGCTGCAGAATACCCAGCCTCTGACCTGCTCTTGTAGCCACAGTATTTATATGGCTGGTCCAGTTAAGTTTCTGGTCAACGGTGACACCCAGGATGTTGATGGTGGGGGATTAGACGATGGTAATGCTGTTGAGTGTCAAGGGGAGGTGGTTAGACTCTCTCTTGTTGGAGATGGTCATTGCCTGGCACTTGTCTGATGCGAATGTTACTTGCCACTTATGAGCCCAAGCCTGGATGTTGTCCAGGTCTTGCTGCATGCAGGCTTGGACTGCTTCATTATTTGAGGGGTTGCAAACTGAACTGAACACTGCAATCATCCGCATTTCTGATCTTATGATGGAGGGAAGGTAATTGATGAAGCAGCTGAAGATGGTTGGGCCTAGGACATTGTCCTGAGGAACTCCTGCAGCAATGTTCTGGGGTTGAGATGATTGGCCTCCAACAACCACTACCATCTTCCTTTGTGCTAGGTATGACTCCAGCCACTGGAGAGTTTTCCCCCTGATTCCCATTGACTTCAATTTTATTAGGGTTCCTTGGTGCCACACTCGGTCAAATGCTGCCTTGATGTCAAGGGCAGTCACTCTCACCTCACCTCTGGAATTCTGCTCTTTTGTCCATGTTTGGGCCAAGGCTGTAATGAGGTCTGGAGCCGAGTGGTCCTGGCGGAACCCAAACTGAGCGTCGGTGAGCAGGTTATTGGTGAGCAAGTGCTGCTTGATAGCACTGTCGACGACACCTTCCATCACTTTGCTGATGATTGAGAGTAGACTGATGGGGCGGTAATTGGCCGGATTGGATTTATCCTGCTTTTTGTGGACAGGACATACCTGGGCAATTTTCCACATTGTCAGGTAGGTGCCAGTGTTGTAGCTGCACTGGAACAGCTTGGCTAGAAGTGCAGCAAGTTATGGAGCACAAGTCTTCAGCACTACAGCCGGAAAGTTGTCGGGGCCCATAGCCTTTGCTGTATCCAGTGCACTCAGCCATTTCTTGATATCATGTGGAATGAATCGAATTGGCTGAAGACTGGCATCTGTGATGGTAGGGATATTGGGAGGAGGCCGAGATGGATTATCCACTCGCCACCTCTGGCTGAAGATGGTTGCAGACACTTCAGCCTTGTCTTTTGCACTCACATGCTGGACTCCGCCATGATTGAGGATGGGGATGAATGCAGAGCCTCCTCCTCCCGTTAGTTGTTTAATTGTCCACCACCATTCACGGCTGGATGTGGTAGGACTGCAGAGCTTTGATCTGATCCGGTGGTTGTGGAATCACTTAGCTCTGTCTATAGCATGTTGCGTCCGCTGTTTAGCATGCATGTAGTCCTGAGTTGTAGCTTCACCAGGTTGGCACCTCATTTTTAGGTACACCTGGTGCTGCTTCTGGCATGCTCTTCTACACTCCTCATTGAACCAGGGTTGATCTCCTGGCTTGTTGGTAATGGTAGAGTGAGAAATATGCCGGGCCATGAGGTTACAGATTGTGCTGGAATACAATTCTGCTGCTGATGGCCCACAGCACCTCATGGATGCCCAGTTTTGAGCTGCTAGATCTGTTCTGAATCTATCCCATTTAGCATGGTGGTAGTGCCACACAACACATTGGCTGGTGTCCTCAGTGCAAAGACGGGACTTCATCTCCATGAGGTCTGTGCGGTGGTCACTCCTACCACTACTGTCATGGACAGATACATTTGCGACAGGAAGGTTGGTGAGGACGAGGTCAAGTAGGTTTTTCCCTCGTGTTGGTTCGCTCACCACCTGCCGCAGGTCCAGTCTGGCAGCAATGTCCTTCAGGACTCAGCCAGCTCGGTCAGTAGTGGTGCTACCGAGCCACTCTTTGTGATGGACATTGAAGTCCCCCACCCAGTGTACATTCTGTGCCCTTGCTACCCCCTCAGTGCTTCCTCCAAGTGGTGTTCAACATGGAGGAGGACTGATTCATCAGCTGAGGGAGGGTGGTAGGTGGTAATCAGCAGGCGGTTTCCTTGCCCATGTTTGACCTGATGCCATGAGATTTCATGGGGCTCGGAGTCAATGTTGAGGACTCCCAGGGCCACTCCCTCCTGACTGTCTATCACTGTACCGCCACCTCTGGTCGGTCTGTCCTGCCGGTGGGACAGGACATACCCAGGGATGGTGATAGATCACACACCTGACTTGTGCCTTGTAGATGGTGGAAAGGCTTTGGGGAGTCAGGTAAGTCACTCGCCACAGAATACCCAGCCTCTGACCTGCTCTTGTAGCCAAAGTATTTATGTGGCTGGTCCAGTTAAGTTTCTGGTCAACGGTGACCCCCAGAATGTTGATGGTGGGGGATTCGGCAATGGTAATGCCGTTGAATGTCAAAGGGAGGTAGTTAGACACTCTCTTTTTGGAGATGGTCATCGCCTGGTACTTGTCTGGCGCAAATGTTACTTGCCACTTATCAACCCAAGCCTGGATGTTGTCCAGGTCTTGCTGCATGCGGGCATGGACTGCTTCATCATCTGAGGGGTTGCGAATGGAACTGAACACTGTGCAATCATCAAACATCCCCATTTCTGACTTTATGATGGAGGGAACATCATTCATGAAGCAGCTGAAGATAGTTGGGCCTTGGACACTGCCCTGAGGAACTCCTGCAGAAATGTCCTGGGACTGAGATGATTGGCCTCCAACAACCACTACCATCTTCCTTTGCGCTAGGTATGACTCCAGCCAGTGGAGAGTTTTCCCCCTAATTCCCATTGACTTCAATTTTACTAGGCTCCTTGATGCCACATTCGATCAAATGCTGCCTTGATGTCACTCACCTCACCTCTGGAATTCAGCTCTCTTGTCCATGTTTGGACCAAGGCTGCAATGAGGTCTGGAGCAGAGTGGTCCTGGCGGAACCCAAACTGAGCATCAGTGAGCAGGTTATTGGTGAGTAAGTGCTGCTTGATAGCACTGTCGACGACACCTTCCATCACTTTGCTGCTAATTGAGAGTAGACTGATGGCGCGGTAATTGGACGGATTGGATTTTTTTTTTTTTTAAATTCGTTCACAGGATGTGGGCGTCGCTGGCAAGGCCGGCATTTATTGCCCATCCCTAATTGCCCTCGAGAAGGTGGTGGTGAGCCGCCTTCTTGAACCGCTGCAGTCCGTGTGGTGACGGTTCTCCCACAATGCTGTTAGGAAGGGAGTTCCATGATTTTGACCCAGCGACAATGAAGGAACGGTGATATATTTCCAAGTCGGGATGGTGTGTGACTTGGAGGGGAACGTGCAGGTGGTGTTGTTCCCATGCGCCTGCTGCCCTTGTCCTTCTAGGTGGTAGAGGTCGCGGATTTGGGAGGTGATGTCGAAGAAGCCTTGGCGAGTTGCTGCAGTGCATCCTGTGGATGGTGCACACTGCAGCCACAGTGCGCCGGTGGTGAAGGGAGTGAATGTTTAGGGTGGTGGATGGGGTGCCAATCAAGCGGGCTGCTTTATCTTGGATGGTGTCGAGCTTCTTGAGTGTTGTTGGAGCTGCACTCATCCAGGCAAGTGGAGAGTATTCCATCACACTCCTGACTTGTGCCTTGTAGATGGTGGAAAGGCTTTGGGGAGTCAGGAGGTGAGTCACTCGCCGCAGAATACCCAGCCTCTGACCTGCTCTCGTAGCCACAGTATTTATATGGCTGGTCCAGTTAAGTTTCTGGTCAATGGTGACCCCCAGGAAGTTGATGGTGGGGGATTCGGCGATGGTAATGCCGTTGAATGTCAAGGGGAGGTGGTTAGACTCTCTCTTGTTGGAGATGGTCATTGCCTGGCACTTATCTGGCGCGAATATTACTTGCCACTTATGAGCCCAAGCCTGGATGTTGTCCAGGTCTTGTTGCATGCAGGCTCGGACTGCTTCATTATCTGAGGGGTTGCGAATGGAACTGAACGCTGTGCAGTCATCAGCGAACATCCCCATTTCTGACCTTATGATGGAGGGAAGGTCATTGATGAAGCAGCTGAAGATGGTTGGGCCAAGGACACTGCCCTGAGGAACTCCTGCAACTCCTGGGGCTGAGATGACTGGCCTCCAACAACCACTACCATCTTCCTTTGTGCCAGGTATGACTCCAGCCACTGGAGTTTTCCCCCTGATTCCCATTGACTTCAATTTTACTAGGGCTCCTTGGTGCCACACTCGGTCAAATGCTGCCTTGATGTCAAGGGCAGTCACTCTCACCTCACCTCTGGAATTCAGCTCTTTTGTCCATGTTTGGACCAAGGCTGTAATGAGGTCTGGAGCCGAGTGGTCCTGGCGGAACCCAAACTGAGCATCGGTGAGCAGGTTATTGGTGAGTAAGTGCCGCTTGATAGCACTGTCGACGACACCTTCCATCACTTTGCTGATGATTGAGAGTAGGCTGATGGGGCGGTAATTGGCCGGATTGGATTTGTCCTGCTTTTTGTGGACAGGACATACCTGGGCAATTTTCCACATTGTCGGGTGGATGCCAGTGTTGTAGCTGTACTGGAACAGCTTGGCTGGAGGCGCAGCTAGTTCTGGAGCACAAGTCTTCAGCACTACAGCTGCGATGTTGTGGGGCCCATAGCCTTTGCTGTATCCAGTGCACTCAGCCGTTTCTTGATATCACGTGGAGTGAATCGTATTGGCCAAAGACTGGCTTCCGTGATGGTGGGGATATCAGGAGGAGGCTGGGATGGATTATCCACTCGGCACTTCTGGCTGAAGATGGTTGCAAACGCTTCAGCCTTGTCTTTTGCACTCACGTGCTGGACTCCGCCATCATTGAGAATGGGGATGTTTGCAGAGCCTCCTCCTCCCGTTAGTTGTTTAATTGTCCACCACCATTCACGATTGGATGTGGCAGGACTGCAGATCTTTGATCTGATCCGTTGGTTGTGGAATCGCTTAGCTCTGTCTATAGCATGTTGCTTCCGCTGTTTAGCATGCATGTCGTCCTGAGTTGCAGCTTCACCAGGTTGGCACCTCATTTTTAGGTACGCCTGGTGCTGCTCCTGGCATGCTCTTCTACACTCCTCATTGAACCAGGGTTGATCCCCTGGCTTGTTGGTAATGGTAGAGTGAGGAATATGCCGGGCCATGAGGTGACAGATTGTGCTGGAATACAATTCTGCTGCTGCTGATGGCCCACAGCGCCTCATGGATGCCCAGTTTTGAGCTGCTCGATCTGTTCTGAATCTATCCCATTTAGCATGAAATCTGCTTGTTGTGGACTGGACACACTTGGGCAATTTTCCACATTGTCGGGTAGATGCCTGCATTGTAGCTGTCCTGGAACAGGTTGGCTAGAGGCGTGGGTAGTTCTGGTGCACAAGTCTTCAGCACTACAGCCGGATGTTGTTGGGTCCGTAGCCTTTGCTGTATCCAGTGCACTCAGCCATTTCTTGATATCACGTGGAGTGAATTGAATTGGCTTAAGACTGGCTTCTGTGATGGTGGGGATATCGGGAATAGGCTGAGATGGATCATTCACTCGGCACTTCTGGCTGAAGATGGTTGCAAAAGCTTCAGCCTTGTCTTTTACACTCACGTGCTGGACTCTGCCATCATTGAGGATTGGGATGTTCAGAGCCTCCTCCTCCTGGTAGTTGTTTAATTGTCCACCATTCACAACTGGATGTGACAGGACTGCAGAACTTTGATCTGATCCATTGGTTGTGGAATCGCTTAGCTCTGTCTATAGCATGTTGCTTCCGCTGTTTAGCATGTATGTAGTCCTGTGTTGTAGCTTCACCAGGTTGGCATTTTTTTTTTTTTAAGGTATGCCTGGTGCTGCTCCTGGCATGCTCTTCTACAACCCTCGTTGAACCAGGGTTGATCCCCTGGCTTGTTGGTAATGGTAGAGTGAGGAATATTCCAGGCCATGAGGTTACAGATTGTGCTGGAATACAATTCTGCTGCTGCTGATGGCCCACAGCGCCTCATGGATGCCCAGGTTTGAGCTGCTAGATCTATTCTGAATCTATCCCATTTAGCACAGTGGTAGTGCCACACAACACGATGGACGGTGTCCTCAGTGTGAAGACAGGACTTAAGTCTCCATAAGGACAGTGCGGTGGTCACTCCTACCACTACTGTCATGGACAGATGCATTTGCGACAGGTAGATTGGTGAGGACGAGGTCAAGTAGGTTTTTCCCTCGTGTTGGTTCGCTCACCTGCCGCAGGCCCAGTCTACCAGGTCCTACGACTGATGTCAGGCTAACAGGTCTGTAGTTCCCTGTTTTCTCCCTCCCTCCTTTCTTAAATAGTGGGCTTACATTTGCTACCCTCCAATCTGCAGGAACCATTCCAGAATCTATAGAATTTTGGAAGATGGCAACCAATGCATCCACTATCTCTATAGCCTCTTCTTTCAAAACCCTGCGATGTAGGTCAGCAGGTCCTTGGGATTTATTGACTTTCAGTCCCGTTAATTTCTCTAGTACCATTTTTTTTTACTAATACTAATTGCTTTCAGTTCCTCATGCTTGCCAGACCCGGTTCTCTTGTATTTCTCGGTGGTTTTTTGTGTCTTCTTTCGTGAAGACAGACACAAAGTATTTGTTTAATTTCTCTACCATTTCCTAATACCCCATTATAAGTTCTCCCGTCTATGTCTGTAAGCCTTCACCAGTCTTTTCCTTCTTACGTACCTATAGAAGTTTACACAGTCTGTTTTTATGTTTGCTAGTTTACTCTCATTCTATTTTCCCTTTAATCAATTTCTTGGTCCTCCTTTGCTGAATTCTAAAATGCTCCCAATCCTCAGGCTTACTGCTTTTTCTGGCAACTTTATATACCTCTTCCTTTGATTTAATACTATCTGTAATTTCTCTTGTTAGCCACAGTTGGACCACTTTTCCTGTGCCTTAAAGGAATATTTATTTGTTGTAAATTATGTATTCTTTAAATGCTAGCCATTGCCTGTCTACCATCATACCTTTTTAATGTAGTTCCCCAATCAACCACAGCTAACTTGTGCCTCATACCTTCCTAGTTTCCTCTGTTTAGATTCAAGACCCTAGTTACGGATTGAACTACATCACTTTCAAACTTAATGAAGAATTCTATCATATTATTATGGTCACTCTTCCCGAAGGGCTCCTTGACAACAAGATTAATTTAACCCTTTCTCTTTGCACAATACTAGATCTTAAATAACCTGTTCCCTAGTTGGTTCCTCAACATACTGATCTAGAAAACCATTTAGTTTACATTCCAGGAATTCGTCCTCCACAGTATTAGTGCTAATTTGGTTTGCCCAATCTATGTGTAGATTAAAGTCCCCCATGATTACTGTATTACCCTTGTTACATGCACTTCTAATTTCCCGCTTTATACTGAGCCCTATAATTACCATTACAGTTTGGTGGCCTATAAACAACTCCCACCAATGTTTTCTGCCCCTTATTGTTTCTTAGCTCCACGCAAATTGATTCGACATCTTGATCGCCTGAGCCAAGATCCTTTCTCACTATTGTACTGATCTCATCCTTTATTAACAGCGCTACCCCACCTCCTTTTCCTTTTTGTCTGTCCTTCCTAAATGTCGAATATCCTTGAATATTCAGTTCCCAGCTTTGGTCACCCTGCAGCCACGTCTCTGTAATGGCAATTAGATCATATTGATTTACTTCTACTTGTGCTGTCAATTCATCTACCTTGTTGCGAATTGCTACTTGCATTCAGATAAAGTGCCTTTGATTTGGCCTTAACATTTTTCCTATTTTGACTTTATTTGCTGCTGGCCTTTGTTTCCGCTGCCTTCCACGTCCAGCTTGGTTACTCTCCTTTCTGAACCTCCTCTCCGGTTCCCATCCCCTTGCCAAGTTAGTTTAAACCCTCCCCAACAGCACTAGCAAACCTCCCTGCAAGGATATTGGTCCCAGCCCTGTTGAGGAGCAACCCGTCTGGCTTGTACAGGTCCCAATGCCCCAGGAACTAAAGCCCTCCCTCCTGCACCATCACTCCAGCCACGCATTCATCTGCTCAAGTTCAGCTTCCTCCCTCATATCAGTTGTTACTAAAATCATTTTATTCCACCTCCTGCAACACTGCCTGTGCCCAACCATATCTCCCTTTCTGCTGCTGAATCCCTAATCCATGCCTTCATAATCTAAAGACTCAACGGTGCATGAACCCAGGATCTTCCTGGTCTGCACTACTCAGTACCACACAGTGCAGAGCATTTACTAATTCAGCCAAAGCATACAACCATGGAAAGGGATTTGTGCACATGCACTCCAAGGTCTCTCTCTTCCTGTACCCCTCTCAATATATTCCCGTTTACTGTGTATTCCCTTTTACAGTTTGCCCTCCCCAAGTGCATTACCTCACACTTCTCCGGGTTGAACTCCACCAACCTACTGATATCTTCGAGTTTCAAATGTAAATTTTAACAAATTAAGTTAATTCAGCTGTTGCATTTTCTCAACAAGCAACAAGCTCTTATGGGCAACTAAAGAGCATAATGCTAGTTTCTGGACTGATGAAAAGGTTGCATGCTTATGGAACAGAGGGAGGGAGAAGAAAAACACTCAGACTTGGGCTTTTCAGTCTGGAAAGGAGATGTAAGAGAGGTGATCTTAGAAGTATACAAGATAGTAAGTGGTACAGAAGAGTTTAATTTGGAATATTACTTCAAAATGTGAGAGTAAGACCAGGGCCACAGGTTCAAACTAGCAAAAGGTAAACAAGATGGATATCAGGATGCTCTTCATACACAGAATGAACACTTGAAATGGGACTGCCAAACAGAATGGAGATGACAAAAGCCCTGGAACAATTAAAGAACTAATTGGTTGCTGCAGTGAGGGGACTGTAAGGTCTCTCTGGATAGTTGTAAACATGATAGGCCGAATGGCCTTCCTCCTTAAGCAGTAGCTTGTGATCAGAGCAGCTCAACGTTTGCTATGTGTAGAGTAGCAAACATTCTTAACTATTTTATCAAGCTCTATCATGGTTCAAAAATTAAATCAATTTTTTCCCCCATTATAATTTCCGATATCTACATTGAATATGGGATTTACCGGTTTAAACTGAACACCCTGATTGCATAATCATACTGCTGTGGAGTACAGTGGCAGCTTGTCAGGTGAGGCATTACCTCACCTCGAATCCAATGCAGAAGTTGTATTTGTGTATGGGACTCAGTGGCTGACAGTTGTGCCTTTTCATGGTTAGGTAGCTCCCAATGCAGTTTTTTTGTCATTTCATCGTGACAACTACCTGAAAATAGAATCATAGAGTTTACAACATGGAAACAGGCCCTTCGGCCCAACATGTCCATGTCGCCCAGTTTATACCACTAAGCTAGTCCCAATTGCCTGCACTTGGCCCATATCCCTCTATACCCATCTTACCCATGTAACTGTCCAAATGCTTTTTAAAAGACAAAATTGTACCCGCCTCTACTACTGCCTCTGGCAGCTCGTTCCAGACACTCACATCCCTTTGAGTGAAAAAATTGCCCCTCTGGACCCTTTTGTATCTCTCCCCTCTCACCTTTAATTATAAATGCTATTTCATTTTGAGGATTTCATTTCGTTCACCTGAGGAAGGAGGAAGCCTCCGAAAGCTTGTGAATTTAAAATAAAATTGCTGGACTATAACTTGGTGTTGTAAAATTGTTTACAATTGTCAACCCCAGTCCATCACCGGCATCTCCACATCACCTTTAATGAGGGGGGGGGGCATAGATTTTAGACTCCCCTACCTTTGGGAAAAGATTTTGACTATCTACCTTATCTATGCCCCTCATTATTTTATAGACTTCTATAAGATCACCCCTTAACCTCCTACTCTCCAGGGAAAAAAGTCCCAGTCTGTCTAACCTCTCCCTATAAGTCAAACCATCAAGTCCCGGTAGCATCCTAGTAAATCTTTTCTGCACTCTTTCTAGTTTAATAATATCCTTTCTATAATAGGGTGACCAGAACTGTACACAGTATTCCAAGTGTGGCCTTACTAATGTCTTGTACAACTTCAACAAGACATCCCAACTCCTGTATTCAATGTTCTGACCAATGAAACCAAGCATGCCGAATGCCTTCTTCACCACCCTATCCACCTGTGACTCCACTTTCAAGGAGCTATGAACCTGTACTCCGAGATCTCTTTGTTCTATAACTCTCCCCAACGCCCTACCATTAACGGAGTAGGTCCTGGCCCGATTCCATCTACCAAAATGAATCACCTCCCATTTATCTAAATTAAACTCCATCTGCCATTCATCGGTCCACTGGCCCAATTTATCAAGATCCCGTTGCAATCCCAGATAACCTCCTTCACTGTCCACAATGCCACCATTCTTGGTGACATCTGCAAACTTACTAACCAAGTTGTACAAGAAATTAGTAAGGCCACACTTGGAATATTGTGTACAGTTCTGGTCACCCTATTATAGAAAGGATATTATTAAACTAGAAAGAGTGCAGAAAAGATTTACTAGGATGCTACCGGGACTTGATGGTTTGACTTATAGTGAGAGGTTGGATAGACTGAGACTTTTTTCCCTGGAGAGTAGGAGGTTTAGGGGTGATCTTATAGAAGTTTATAAAATAATGAGGGGCATAGATAAGGTAGATAGTCAAAATCTTTTCCCAAAGGTAGGGGAATCTATAACGAGGGGGCATAGATTTCAGGTGAGAGGGGAGAGATACAAAAAAGGGTCCAGAGGGGCAATTTTTTCACTCAAAGGGTGGTGAGTGTCTGGAACGAGCTGCCAGAGGCAGTAGTAGAGGCGGGTACAATTTTGTCTTTTAAAAAGCATTTGGACAGTTACATGGGTAAGATGGGTATAGAGGGATATGGGCCAAGTGCAGGCAACTGGGACTAGCTTAGTGGTATAAACTGGGCGACATGGACATGTTGGGCCGAAGGGCCTGTTTCCATGTTGTAAACTTCTATGATTCTGATTCATGCCTCCTAAATTCTCATCCAAATCATTAATATAAATAACAAATAACAGCGGACCCAGCACCGATCCCTGAGGCACACCGCTGGTCACAGGCCTCCAGTTTGAAAAACAACCCTCTACAACCACCCTCTGTCTTCAATCCAATTTTGTATCCAATTGGCTACCTCACCTTGGATCCAGTGAGATTTAACCTTATATAACAACCTACCATGCGGTACCTTATCAAAGGCTTTGCTAAAGTCCATGTAGACCACGTCTACTGCACAGCCCTCGTCTATCGTCTTGGTTACCCCTTCAAAAAACTCAATCAAATTCGTGAGACATGATTTTCCTCTCACAAAACCATGCTGACTATTCCTAATCAGTCCCTGCCTCTCCAAATGCCTGTAGATCCTGTCTCTCAGAATACCCTCTAACAACTTACCCACTACAGATGTCAGGCTCACCGGTCTGTAGTTCCCAGGCTTTTCCCTGCCGCCCTTCTTAAACAAAGGCACAACATTTGCTACCCTCCAATCTTCAGGCACCTCACCTGTAGCTGTCGATGATTCAAATATCTCTGCTAGGGGACCCGCAATTTCCTCCCTAACCTCCCATAACGTCCTAGGATACATTTCATCAGGTCCCGGAGATTTATCTACCTTGATGCGCGTTAAGACTTCCAGCACCTCCCTCTCTGTAATATGTACACTCCTCAAGACATCACTATTTATTTCCCCAAGTTCCCTAACATCCATGCCTTTCTCAACCGTAAATACCGATGTGAAATATTCATTCAGGATCTCACCCATCTCTTGTGGTTCCGCACATAGATGACCTTGTTGATCCTTAAGAGGCCCTACTCTCTCCCTAGTTACTCTTTTGCCCTTTATGTATTTGTAGAAGCTCTTTGGATTCTCCTTTGCCTTAATGGCAGGCAGATTGCCAGTTTGTGTCCTGGAATTAGGCACAGGTAAAACACACATGTACAAAGGGCCTGCTGTTATGGGAACAAACTGACTTGGTTAGACATGCATAGCATATGCCTCACCTGTTCAAAAGGTCACCAGCTACCATTGGTGGAACGGATGTGAGAACTTGGCTTTCCAACTGCTCCACTATCGTTTTTTTCTTAAGCTAGAAGGTAAATATGCAACATAACACGCTGTTTTTCATTGAGGCTTTTTAAAAATTTTAATATACTTTTAAAATGTTTTCAGATGTGATTACTTTATAAACCTGTAGCATTTAAAAATTAGCTAGTTTTGGCAACCCTCTGGCCATCCTGCTGCTCTCCCCATATTTCATTTGTTTCAGATGAAAGGCCTTTCACGCATCACCGTCCTGCTCAAGTGTGTTTGAGCAGACACTTATGATCCTGTCCTCTTTAGGCTGCTGTCCTTCCCTAGCAGCACTGATTCCTATTCAAGTCTCCCCTCTCCTGCTAGCCATCACCGCCTCATGCTCTTCGCGTTGAGGCCATCTGCCTTCTGAAGAAAGCTTCCACACCATTGATATCTGGCCTTTGTTACCTGTAGATGGCGACTTGTATTTAATTGCTAGGAGGAGGTGGGAGGGCGGTGGTGTCAGGATCAATTGTGGTCAAGGGAGTCGTGGAGGTGGTATGGCAGCCCGGGATCTCCTCCTGGCCCACAAGGAGCCTTTTTAAAAAAAACACAACTTACCTGGGTCTCTTGCCACTTAAGTAGAATGGGCCTATACTCTCCGGAGTTTAGAAGAATGAGCGGTGATCTCATTGAAACACAAGATTCCGAGAGGGCTTGACTGGGTAGATAGTGTAAGGCTGTTTCCCCGGCTGGAGAGTCTCGAACTAGACGGCATAGTCACAGGATATGGGATCGGCCATTTAAGATGGAGATGAGGAGGCATTTATTCACTCAGGGTTGTGAATCTTTGGAATTCTCCACCCCAGAGGGTTGTGGATGCTGAATCATTGAGTATATTCAAGGCTGAAAGATTAATTTTTGAGCTCTAGGGGAATCAAGGGATATGGGGATTGGGCAGGAAAGTGGAGTTGAGGTTGAAGATCAGCCATGATCTTATTGAATGGCGGAGCAGGCTTGAGGGGTTGTATGGCCGACTCCTGCTCCTATTTCTTATGTTCTTATGTAAACTTGTCACACTGCAATTACACCATTTTTCTGTGGAGGCACTGTTGCACCACCACTGGTGGGAGGTAGTAACTGCCAGGTGACAGGTTCACATAATCAGTATAAAAATGCAGACATAAGAATTTATAATGGTAATGTAAAAATAAGTATGAATGTATGACTTTAAAATGGAAAGTTACATCTGCATGCACTCGTCCAAATATCCTCCAGCCCTGCTTCACCTGAAGATTACACTTGATCCTGACTCATGTGAGATCAAATATTTGTATAAATTTATACTCCCCCCCCCCCCCCCCCCCTCCCATGCTCAAAGTGAGGATGTCAATGATTTTTAACTTTTCGCAATGAGCATTAGCAGCAAGCACACTCACATTAAGCGCAGCATATAAGTTAAATACTGATAATGTGCCTCAAACTTGCTCAGAGTACATGTTTACACCAGCTTGAATTTTTCCAGCCCTGCTTCAGGCCAAGTAATCTGTTTCTAGATCTTCAAACTTTCTATGAGTAAAACCTGCTCTAATTAGAAACATGTTGAGATATTTTTAATTTTCTTAGTGCATAACAATAAATCATGAGAGAAAAAATTGTCTGTGTAAAATTCCTACTAAAATGGAGAATGTTATGAATGGTTTCCAACCCTCTTAATAGGGCTAGGTACCTTACAGGCGATAGGATTAAAGATGGCAGATTTATTAGACAGGCATGCTGAATTCCTGTGGAATTTATTTGGAGCCTCAGTTATAACTAGAGTTAGATTCCCCCAGTGGCTCAGTGGTTAATGTTCCACATGGTGTGGTATTGGCTTAGTGGGTGAATATACCACTGTGTGGTACTGAGTCAGTCATAGGAATCAAGAACTTTCCAGTTTGATCCCAATCAGGGCTGAGTTAGCTCTTGGCATGGGTCAAACGTCTAGGCAATACAATTGTATTCAGCTCCCCAGGGCTGGGTAGGGACAAGAAATAAATTGGGGGTCCCCATATCTGATTACTCTCCAGTACCTCTGCTGGAAAGTGCTCATGTGCTATCAGCAGGCAAGTAGAGAATCAGGCTCCACTATGGTCATCTACCACCTATGGTCAAATAGCCCGAGTGGTTGCTTGGGCAAAATATTGGAGGACTGCAGATGCCAGTAGATACATACTCTAGTACAGTATAGTACAGTGACTTCAGGAAAGTCAGGGAAAGGGAGAAAATATTAAGTTATACTTAGGGTGGAATGCTTGATAAAACAGACAATACTGGCAGTATGCAGGGGCTCGTATTCAGGATATTGCCAATTCATTTAGAATAAAAAGACTAACAAAGGGCAAAAGCATACTCAACAATAGTCTTTTGTGAAAGGAAGGATTCAAATATCTGACAGTCACCTTTTCCAAACAACAAACATTACTTAACTTGGCACCAGGTTTTTATTTTACATTTTAGTGGAGAGCACTACACAATGTTTCAATGAAAATTTGGTAGAAAACATATGTAACTTAACTCTTACACTACAGTCTCTAAACCAAATGTAAATCATCCCATTTGGAAATCAAATGCTGTTTGGCAACATTACAAAGGAACAGATTTTAAAACTAACACGTGTACCATAACATCTTTAGAAAAAAGAAACAGGCTAGAATCTATCACAAAAAGGACTGTTATAGCATTCAAAAAGAGAAGTGCAGCGATGTGTGTCTGGACCAGATTTGGAGGGAGATGTTTGAGTTGGTCCTGAACACTGACCTAAAAAGGTTTTCTTCTACATATTTATTTATGTTCATATAAATGAGACAAGCAACTTAATACCATGATCCATCTAAATACTCTGTTGAAAAGCCAGCCAATATCACATCTATGTCAGAATATATATTTTCCCTGTCCTCTTTTCCTCCCACAGTTGCATCGAGTCATAGAATGATGCCAGTTAGCCTGACATCAGTCGTTGGGAAAATGCTGAAATCCATTAATAAGGAAGCGGCAACAGGGTACTTAGAAAATCATATGATTCGGCAGCGTCAACACGGTTTTACGAAAGGGCAATTGTGTTTGACAAATTTATTAAGTTTTTTTGAAGATGTAACTAGCAGGGTAGATAAAGGGGAACCAGTGGATGTAGTATATTTGGATTTTCAAAAGGCGTTCGATAAGGTACCACAGAAAAAGGTTATTAGGCAAGAAAAGGGTAATATATATATTTGCGTGGATAGAGGATTGGTTAACTGACAGAAAACAGAGTAGGGATAAATGGGTCATTTTCACTTTAGCAGGCTGTAACTAATGGGGTGCCGCAAGGGTAGGTGATTGTAAATAGCTGAGACCCAATCTATCTTAATGACTTAGATGAAGGTACAGAGTAATGTATTCAAGTTTGCTGATGTGAAGCTAGGTGGAAAAGAAAGCTGTGAGGAGGATACGAAGAGTATGCAAATGGATATAGACACATTAAGTGAACGGGCAAGAAAGTGGCAGATGGAGTATATTGTGGCAAACTGTGAGGTTATTCACTTTGGTAGGAAGAATAGAAAAACAGAATATTTTTTAAATGATGAGAAACTATTAAATGTTGGTGTTCAGGGTGTCCTTGTACAAGAAAACAAAAAGTTAGCATGCAGGTACAGCAAGCAATTAGGAAGGCAAATGGCATGTTGGCCTTTATTGCAAGGAGGTTGGAGTACAAGAGTAAGGAAGTCTTACTACAATTGTACAGGGCTTTGGTGTGACCTCACCTGGAGTACTGTGTACAGTTTTGGTCTCCTTATCTAAGGAAGGATAAACTCGCCTTAGAGGCGGTGCAACGAAGGTTCACAAGATTGATTCCTGGGATGAGAGTTGTCCTCAGGAGGGCGAGTAGAATAGGCCCACACTCCCAAGTTTAGAAAAATGAGAGGTGATCTTATTGAGACATAAGATTCTAAGGAGACTTGATAGGGTAGATGCTGAGAAGTTTTCCCCTAGCAGGAGAGTCTAGAACTAGGAGGGCACAGTCACAGGATACGGAGTTGGTCATTTAAGACTCAGGAGGAGGAATTTCTTCACTCAGAGGCTTGTGAATCTTTGGAATTCTCTACCCCAGAAGACTGTGGATGCTGAGTCATTGGGTATATTCAAGGCGGAGATAGAGATTTTTGGACTCTAGGGGAATCAAGGGATATGGGGATCGGGCAGGAAAGTGGAGTTGAGGTCAAAGATCAGCCATGATCTTACTGAATGGCGGAGCAGGCTCGAGGGGCCATATGGCCTACTCCTGCTCCTATTTCTTATAATACAGCACAGAAGGAGGTCATTCAGCCCATCAGGTCTATGTCCGCTCTTTGAAAGCTATTCAACTGGTCCCACTCCCCGTCCTTTCCCCATAGACCTGCAAATTTTTCCTATTAATAACGATGAGGGTAGGGTGGTCGTGTTTAGGGGCTTTCAAAAGGCATTTGATAAAGTACCACATAATGGACTTGTTAGCAAGATTAAAGCCCCTGGGATTAAAAGGGACAGTGGCAGCATGGATACAAAATTGGCTAAGAGATAGAAAGCAGAGAGTAATGGTGAATGACACTTTTTCAGACTGGAGGGAAGTATATAGTGGTGTTCCCCAGGAGGTTGGTATTAGGGCCACTGCTCTTTTTGATATATAGTAATTACCTGGACTTGGGTATACAGGGTATAATTTCAAAGCTTGCAGATGACACAAAACTCATATGGTAACAGACTTCAGGAGACCAGTGAAATGTGCAGACACATGACAGATAAAATTTAAAGCAGAGAGGTGTGAAGTGATATACTTTGGTAGGAAGAATGAGGAGAGGCAATAGAAACTAAATGGTACAATTTTAAAGGGGTGCAGGAACAGAGGCCTAGGGGTGTATGTACACAAATGTTTGAAAGTTGGCAGGACAAGTTGAAAAGGCTGTTAAAAAAGCATATAGGACTCAGCTTTATTAATAGAGGCAGAGTACAAAAGCAAGGAAGTTATGCTAAACCTTTATAAAATCTGCTTCCACCACCCTTTCAGGCAGTTCATTCAAAATCATAATGTGCTGCGTTTAAAAAAAAATTCTTTTCTCTTTCTTTTGCCAATTACCTTAAATGTGTGTCCTCTGGTTACTGACCCTTCTGCAACTAGAAGCAGGATCTCCTTATTTACTCGATCAAAACCATTCATGATTTTGAACATCAAATCTCCCCTTAGTCCTTAGAGCAGAGGTTAATCAACCACAGCTTCTCCAGTCTCTCCACATAACTAAAGTCCCTCATCACTGGTGCCATTCTAGTAAATGTCTTCTGCATCCTCTCTCGTCACAGCTTTGACATCCTTCCTAAAGTGTGATGCCCAGAATTGAACAATACTTCAGCTGAGGCCTAACCTTTGATTCTAATCCACCTGAGCCAGATCCCCTTTCAACTCACTGAAATTAGCCATCCTCCAGTTGAGTGTTATGCATGCGAAATATCTTCAGTCAGCAAGATAGGATGGTGCATCTCAGAGATCCGGAGACACAAGTCGTTCAATGATGCTCTTTGGGTCCTTTCCTTTTCTGCTCAAGTGTACCTCCACTTCGGTCAACCAATCACCAGTCCCTTCTCTCCCCATCAATACCAGAAAAATCAGTCGGTGAAACTGTTCATTTGAGCTTTTGCAGCAATGACAATCAAAATTCCAATTGAAACTCAGTGCCATAATAAGCAGCCAACATTCTAGCAGTATATTCAACCTGCCACCCAGAATGTATACATTTTCTGAAAATTTCAGATATGCAAAAGTGTTAATTGCATCACCCCACTTCTGTTGGATCCTCATGACCTCTACCTCACAACTACATTGAGATCACATTTTAAAATCAATCATTTTATACTCAGTGATGAGTTTAATGAAAAACAGTAAATCTTATCGTCTTAACTTTCTGTAACAGTTTTGAGCACCAAGGGAAAAGGTGATGCAACCTGCTTCATGTGGTATTCATATCTACTGTACATGATCCACTGCTTTTGTAATTTGAAGTTCTAAAACAATAATTTGGGATTACCAACTTCAACATTGCATAGCTAGCCAGCTGACATTCCTAGTTTGCATGAATTACTTCTCAGCTCGTGGTCAATATGTCATGGCCATTCGTAAAAGATAGCTCCAACTTTGAACCCAATACTATATTGGTGGACATTTTAGTTCTGAACATATCATGGTGACCATTTCATCCATTAGAACACAGTATCTGAAACCAAACTATTACTCATTCCAGTTGCTGTATATCCAAGTTGCTAAGCGACCATAAACACCACCAGCAGCAATACTTAAGTCTATGTATGTACTGCAATCCTACCACAATTCCCATTTTCCTTATTAATTGTTAAGTGTTCGAGCACACTAACTTTAATGATTAATTTATTTCACACCAATAGCTCATAAAAATGGTGCAAATGTGTTTCATACTTTGAAAGTTACATGTTCTTTCAGCATATTCTTCAAAATGCTAGATCTGTGGTTACAGTAGCTGCTGTCTCAGATCAGTAACTAGTGTTTATTTTCACCTGCTAGTGTACTGTTTATACCGCACAGTTATGAATCAGACTTTCCGGTCAGGAGAGGACTTTGCATCAGTGCACCAACATGTCCACGCAGAGCTCCTCTCGACGTTGATACATTTAGTGTAATAAGGTGGCAGGAGTACCCGCACTTTCAAAATATTTAAATAATCTCTGCTTCAGTTTATAAAGTGTCCACATGATCCAATGAACACTCAGCTCTTAAAATAATCCTGACATCACACTGGAAGGCCTCCCACAGGGGTCACACACTGTTCTCTTCTGCAGTCAGGTTGGAACTGGATTCTAGCGTTGTCCTGTTATTCTGGAGTTGCTGCAAAGTGGAAAACATGTAGCAACGGAAAAGTGGCAATATAGCTACACCCCAATATAAATCATTGGCCCAGATTTTGCTGGAGTGGGGCATCTCGCAGTATGCCCCATTAGTTAGACTTTTTCCTCCACCCTTCAAGTCCAAGCTGATAATGGGAGCAACAGTATCTCCTTAACCAATAAGAATTAAGGATAGAGAAAGGAACAGAAGAATGATGAAGAAAAATAGGGTGAATTAGAATCAAATCAGGTACGGAAAGAGAAATAAGAGGAAAAGATTGGATTGAGGGGAAAAAAAGAAAAAAGTTTCTTAAATTTTAAAAATCTCAAGGAACAATTTACTTCCTGCAGGAATGAAACTTCAGTTTCAATTGTTCCTTTTCTGAGTGGCATGTTAGGAACGTCAATCTAGTCATTAAAATAGTACTTGTGCTGTTAAGTACTAGCCCTAACTTTCTGCACGCATTTAATCAGCAATTAATGTGTAAATGCAGCAATGTCTTGAAACTCACAGGGCGGTTGAGGGAGAGCTGCCGTTTTCATGAGGCCACCGGTGGAGTGGCACAAATCGTCCAGCAACTTGTGCCGATTCACAGGTTATCTCTTCTCTGCCACAAGTTGCTAGATTGTTTACACATCAATAATAGTATGCACATTAAACTCGCCGTTATTTTGGCAACAAAATCTGGACCATTAGGTGCCAACCATGGCAATATAGAAAACAAAAAAAATGAAATGGGTACAAAGCAGTTAAGAGAGGCGATAGCAAAAATCTAGACATAGCAAACACAGCTTCTTTGGTTACTAAATTAATGACTCTTCACACAAAATTGACAAATAGTTGTCAGAAATTGCTGGAAAGTCACTAACCTACACAGAATAGTAACAGACTCTAGTTATCCCATCCAGCCCATTGCTCACCATGCAAAAGAGGAGGGATATAGATTTGAAGCTGAAGTCATTAGGAATGTTTTGGCTTTAAATCTTCTGTAAAATTCTTCTCAATACTGCACACACACACACAAACTTGTTTATCGGGTGTTTAATCTTATCTAAATTTCAGAGCAATGGAAAAAACCCATGGCAAAAAAACTTTCTAATCCTGGTGTGAAACTGCAAAATGGCACAGGTCCAAATTTTAGTCTTAAAGATTTGCTTTGTCGTATTACACTAAACAGGAAACTGAACTTTATTATTAGTATAGTTCAAAATCTTACAAAGATTACAAAATTTTAAAAATACAACTCAGACAATATATCCCAATTTATGCTATAGTTGTATATCTAATTTGTTTCTACAATCAAACTTCCATTGTAAATAACCCAAGATAAAGTTTAGAACAATCTTCATCACTCGTTCAAAATCGGATTTGCAACAGACTTAGGCCATCTAATTTGAATGGCCAGTAACTTTTTGCCTCACGAAACAATGCTCATGTCAAGCTAGTAACTGGATAGTCACCATGAACTGGTCAAGTGACAGTTCAATAAATGAGAGATGGTATGCAAATCAGATCAATGCAGTCCAAATCAACCTCAGGGTACCAGTGACCATTTTCACTAAATACTATTGCAGGTTTCATAATTATTGAGAAATGCCTAAATTACAAAACATCAAGTTTAAACAGAGAAAGCAAGACAAAGAAGGAAAATCAAGCATCAGTTTTAGATGCCCGCAGATTACGGAGAAAAGGATGACTGACTAAGTAAATTTTGAGCTCCTGGGGAAGAATTTTTTTTTAAAAAATGTTTCAATGAGGAGGGAGGAAACAGGGGCAGGGCAGAGAGGGGGAAGGGCAATATCAATTGATGGAGAAGGGTTACGTGTGAAACGCTGAAATAGGACAGTAGCTGTTGGATGGACTTGCTTTGAGGAATTGAAAGAAACAAGATTTCCCTTGCCCAACTGAATGGGTTGGAGATCAGGACGTAGTGACTAATAAAGTGAAATAACATTGTATTTGCTGAAGGCACACAACCTAAAAGGAAGGCATGATGAACAGAGCAGAAAAAGAGCTGGATGGTAATTACAGCAGGTCACCGATGTAGGAGAACAAACAGAGAAAAAAGTTTTGGGAATCCAAGTAAAAAAAAGGAAAGTAAGCCAGAGGATCAACAGGAACACAGTTGGAAATATCTGACAGGAAATTAGCCATGAATTTGTTAGCAGGCCTTAGGCTAATTTGTTTAGAAGTGCATGGTGCCGATATCCAAGAGTTCTGAAGGTGTCCACGGCAATAATAAATGAAATGACCAATATCAAAATTAGTCATAAGCAGAAATTTCAGCACCAGAATTATTCAAGTTTAATTATTGTATATTTAGAGTACTTCCATAGACCAATTCTAATTCAGGACTACTCATTACATAACTATACAATTCTTTATAAATAGCTTCGTATGCAGAAAAAGCTTAAAAATGGGGAAATTAATAGGCAATACAAACATCACTATAGATACATTTAGGACTCTAAGCAAACAGATTTTGATGTCATTTAAATAAACATCCTGTATTTAAGGTATGATATATATATTTTCCACATTCCAGTAATGAGATTAGGGCTTTAACTGTACAAAAAAGTTATCTGACTTGAGTGCAAGTATGTTGTTGCTTTCAGTTAGAATTGCTACACAAGGGTATAAATTAAAAATATCAAGTATGAGATATAGGATTTTTTTTTAAAACTGTGGAAGTGACAGGGCAATTGTAAATAAAAAAGTTATAAGGACGTACTTATATTCATAGAAGTTTACAACATGGAAACAGGCCCTTCGGCCCAACATATCTATGTCGCCCAGTTTATACCACTAAGCTAGTCCCAGTTGCCTGCACTTGGCCCATATCCCTCTATACCCATCTTACCCATGTAACTGTCCAAATGCTTTTTAAAAGACAAAATTGTACCCGCCTCAACTACTGCCTCTGGCAGCTCGTTCCAGACACTCACCACCCTTTGAGTGAAAAAATTGCCCCTCTGGACCCTTTTGTATCTCTCCCCTCTCACCTTAAATCTATGTCCCCTCGTTATAGACTCCCCTACCTTTGGGAAAAGATTTTGACTATCTACCTTATCTATGCCCCTCATTATTTTATAGACTTCTATAAGATAGAGTCATAGAGTTATACAGCACGGATAGAGGCCCTTCGGCCCATCGTGTCCGCGCCGGCCATCAAGCCCTGTCTACTCTAATCCCATATTCCAGCATTTGGTTCGTAGCCTTGTATGCTATGGCATTTCAAGTGCTCATCCAAATGCTTCTTGAATGTTGTGAGGGTTCCTGCCTCCACAACCCTTTCAGGCAGTGAGTTCCAGACTCCAACCACCCTCTGGGTGAAAAAGTTCTCTCTCAAATCCCCTCTAAACCTCCCGCCTTTTACCTTGAATCTATGCCCCCTTGTTATAGAACCCTCAACGAAGGGAAAAAGCTCCTTGGTATCCATCCTATCTGTGCCCCTCATAATTTTGTACACCTCAATCATGTCCCCCCTCAGCCTCCTCTGCTCCAAGGAAAACAAACCCAATCTTCCCAGTCTCTCTTCATAGCTGAAGCGCTCCAGCCCTGGTAACATCCTGGTGAATCGCCTCTGCACCCTCTCCAAAGCGATCACATCCTTCCTGTAGTGTGGCGACCAGAACTGCACACAGTACTCCAGCTGTGGCCTAACCAGTGTTTTATACAGCTCAATCATAACCTCCTTGCTCTTATATTCTATGCCTATAAGATCACCCCTAAACCTGCTACTCTCCAGGGAAAAAAGTCTCAGTATATCCAACCTCTCCCTATAAGTCAAACCATCAAGTCCCGGTAGCATCCCAGTAAATCTTTTCTGCACTCTTTCTAGTTTAATAATATCCTTTCCATAATAGGGTGACCAGAACTGTACACAGTATTCCAAGTGTGGCCTTACTAATGTCTTGTACAACTTCAACAAGACATCCCAACTCCTGTATTCAATGTTCTGACCAATGAAACCAAGCATGCTGAATGCCTTCTTCACCACCCGATCCACCTGTGACTCCACTTTCAAGGAGCTATGAACCTGTACTCCTAGATCTCTTCGTTCTATAACTCTCCCCAACGCCCTACCATTAACGGAGTAGGTCCTGGCCCGATTCGATCTACCAAAATGCATCACCTCACATTTATCTAAATTAAACTCCATCTGCCATTCATCGGCCCACTGGCCCAATTTATCAAGATCCCGTTGCAATCCTAGATAACCACCTTCACTGTCCACAATGCCACCAATCTTGGTGTCATCTGCAAACTTACTAACCATGCCTCCTAAATTCTCATCCAAATCATTAATATAAATAACAAACAACAGCGGACCCAGCACCGATCCCTGAGGCACACCGCTGGTCACAGGCCTCCAGTTTGAAAAACAACCCTCTACAACCACCCTCTGTCTTCCGCTGTCAATCCAATTTTGTATCCAATTGGCTACCTCACCATGGATCCCGTGAGATCTAACCTTATGTAACAACCTACCATGCGGTATCTTGTCAAAGGCTTTGCTAAAGTCCATGTAGACCACGTCTACCACACAGCCCTCATCTATCTTCTTGGTTACCCCTTCAAAAAACTCAATCAAATTTGTGAGACATGATTTTCCTCTCAAAACCATGCTGACTGTTCCGAATCAATCCCTGCCTCTCCAAATGCCCGTAGATCCTGTCTCAGAATACCCTCTAACAACTTACCCACTACAGATGTCAGGCTCACCGGTCTGTCGTTCCCAGGCTTTTCCCTGCCGCCCTTAAACAAAGGCGCAACATTTGCTACCCTCCAATCTTCAGGCACCTCACCTGTAGCTGTCGATGATTCAAATATCTCTGCTAGGGGACCCGCAATTTCCTCCCTAACCTCCCATAACGTCCTGGGATACATTTCATCAGGTCCCGGAGATTTATCTACCTTGATGCGCGTTAAGACTTCCAGCACCTCCCTCTCTAATATGTACACTCAAGACATCACTATTTATTTCCCCAAGTTCCCTAACATCCATGCCTTTCTCAACCGTAAATACCGATGTGAAATATTCATTTAGGATCTCACCCATCTCTTGTGGTTCCACACATAGATGACCTTGTTGATCCCTAAGAGGCCCTACTCTCTCCCTAGTTACTCTTTTGCCCTTTATGTATTTGTAGAAGCTCTTTGGATTCACCTTTGCCTTATCTGCCAAAGCAATCTCATGTCCCCTTTTTGCCCTCCTGATTTCTCTCTTTGTCCCCTTTTTGCCCTCCTGATTTCTCTCTTAACTCTACTCCGGCAATCACTATACTCTTCAAGGGATCCACTTGATCCCAGCTGCCTATGCAGGTAAAGTAGCATCAGGTTAGGGTAGAGAGAAGTTGAAATACATTCTAGAGTAGAGTAGTGAAGTGCATGAGCACCGCAAGCTCGTCCCCTCCCAAAAAGACTTTAGTGGGCGCGTTCCTCTGAAGTACCTACAGGAGGGGGGTAATACTACAGTGCAAATATTACAGAAGATAGATTATTTTACTTTTCCCCCTCAACTATTGGCAAGCCATACTAGATTTACATGCATGTCTGACAACAATGGTAGTACAAGAACTTGGATCATTTTGACTGAAGACAAATATTGAGCTACGTACCAACTTTAACTTAGCTATTATTTTTATGCTGATTCTTTACAAGTCACGAGCTGATCTCCTGTGACACTGCAGGTAAGGAGTCAAGACCAAGTGTAGTCTTCAGGAAAAGCAGGATAAGACGGCAGTGATAACTAGACCAGGATGTACAGACATAATTCAGTTCCCATTATAAATTCCTATGTCCACATTTAGAACTGAAACCACCCAATTAAATTTGTTGTGCGTTATTTACACTCTCCTGCCAGTATCACCACTAGCAGGAGTGTGACATTAAAGCACGACAAGTTTACTTGGGCAGTTTCCATTCTAAATAAAGACGTTGGGATTTATAATATAAAACTGGAAGTATATACAGACAAAAATATTATTACATAGTTGATAGTATGATCATCGTCACCTACACCTCCCTACTGTATTAAAAGCATTGTAAACTGATGAGGGAACCAAATCCAATCCTTACTGTTTTAGCATCAAGATGAGTGTAATTTTAAGAGCTCATATTAAAAATTGAAAGTTTACACTTTGGAAAGCAGCACCAAAATCTTCACTGCCTTTGGCAAACACTGCCTCTTTATTCATTAGATGGAGTGAAATGACTTCCTGCAACTGAACTTCGAGGAATGTGACAATAAACACAAATATTATATACGCCCGAGATAAGTCGCAGGCAGCATTCCATATAAGGTGAAAAATGTGCTTATGCTGCTCATGAAATACTTAGGTATTGCAGTCAGGTCATTTATAGCCAAGTTCAACTATTTTTTAAAACTATTGTGATGAAGTTAAAAAATCAGATCACATTACCAATTCTATACCATTTCTAATTCAGGAATCAATGAAAGTGGGATTTTTTTTTTAAAAACTATATAATTCAGTTTAAATCCAGGCTAATATGTACCAAGAATCAAACCCATACAATCTAAATAATTGCTGTCAAAATTATCTTGATCCTTGTTTAAGTGACCCATGTTAGAGGTTCAGAACCATTGCAGAACTCAACACAAGTATTCAGCAGTAAACTGGCGTGTTTAATTCCTTTAAACTGCAGCACCAGTTTATGAAAGTCAATGTTCCCATGTGGAGGTGTCAGAAACGATTAAATAATTAACGCATACACCAGCTACATAGTAGAAAACTGGCCAACGGCACAAGTACAGATCCACTGTTTATCTACATTTACAGGTTCTACATTTCAGATATTAATCCTGAATAAAATGGAGTACAGTTAGATTGTGGCAGTTAATGTAATTTTATTCATGTTTCTGAATTTAAGACAACTGATTTAACCAACATCAGTGTCAGTCTACAGTGGAGCCAACAGTACCCAGCTTTACTCCCACCACCCTCAATTGCCCAAATTTTACTGTGTTGTCCGACATTAGGTCATGGAAGAATCAGCAGTTTCTCCAGCTCAGCAGTGGAAAGCCTTCAGAAACTTTGCATGCTAGTCACTCCTTTTCCCCCATCCGATTCCTTCCCCTTCCATGCCTTGCTTAGGCTGGACCCAATAGTGTGAACACTGAAAAGAGTGTTCTGTTTGACTGATGAGCTTCAAACCCCATATACAGCCTGCTTATATCCAATCCTGAAACATTAACCATCTCTGTCCCTACCTTAACCCCACTGCCTCTGAAACCATCAACATCTTTGTCACCTCCAGATTCTCAAGAGCTCTCCTTGCTAACCTGCAAGCTCCACCCTACAGAAGCTATCCTGTACCAAGTCCTACTCGCTATCACCTCCACTGGCTCCCCATCTCCCAAATTCATAGCATCATAGAAAGTTACGGCACAGAAGGAGGCCATTCAGCCCATTGTGTCCACACCGGCCGAAAAAGAGCTATCCAGCTTTCCATCATTTGGTCCGTAGCCCTATGGAGGTTACGGCATTTCAAGTGCTCATCCAAGTACTTTTTAAAATGAGTTGATGGTTTCTGCCTCTACCACCCTGTCAGGGAGTGAGTTCTAGACCCCCACCACCCTCAGTGAAAAAGATTCTCCTTAACTCCCCTCTAATCCTTCTACCAATTATTTTAAATCTATGCCCCCTGGTTACTGACCCTTCTGCTAAGGGAAATAGGTCCTCCCTAACCACTCTATCTGGTCCCATCATAATTTTATATACCTCAATTAAATCTCCCCTCAGGCTCCTTTGTTCCAAAGAAAACAACCCCAGCCTATCCAATCTTTGCTCATAGCTAAAATTCTCCAGCCCTGGCAACATCCTCGTAAATCTCCTCTGTACCCTCTCTAGTGTAATTACATCTTTCCTGTAATGTGGTGACCAGAACTGTACACAGTACTCAAGCTGTGGCCTAACTAATGTTTTATAAAGTTCTAGCATAACCTCCATGCTCCTATATTCTATGCCTGTTAAAGGAAAGTGTCCCGTATGCCTTTTTAACCACCTTATCCACCTGTCCTGCTACCTTCAGGGATCTGTGGACATGCACGCCAAGACCTCTTTGTTCCTCTATACCTCAGTATCCTCCCATTTATTGTGTACTCCCTTGCCTTGTTGGCCCTCCTCAAATGCATTACCTCACACTTCTCTGGATTGAATTCCATTTGCCACTTTTCTGCCCACCTGATCAGTCCATTTATATCTTCCTGCAGTCTACAGCATTCCTCCTCGCTGTCAAACACACGTCCAATTTTTGTATCATCTGCAGACTTCTTGAATGAACATACAGCCAGCCAGGGGCCTAGTACTGGGCCTTGCAGAACCTCACTGGAAACAGCCTTCCAGTTGCAAAAACACCTGTCAACCATTACCCTTTGCTTCCTGCCACTGAGCCAATTTTGGATCCAACTAGCCACTTTTCCTTGGATCCCATGGGCTTTTACTCTTTTGACCAGTCTGCCACGTAGTACCTTGTCAAAAGCCTTGCTAAAATCCATGTACACTACATCAAATGCGTTACCCTCATTGACCCTCCTTGTTACCTGCTCAAAAAAATTCAATCGAGTTAGTCAGACACGGCCTTCCCTTAACAAATCTTTGGCGACTGTCATTGATTAACCAGTGCCTTTCTAAATGACGAATAACACTGCCCTTCAAACTTACTGTGGTATTACATCGGCCTCTATTTTCCTTTGTGTGTTAATTTTAAACAAAATTGTCAGCCCATTTCAAAATGCATTGAACCAATTCAAAGGGGAGATTTTGGCACTGATTTCCGAACGGGGCAGAAACTTTAATTCCACCCAGTCTTCATGCTAGACCTCTCAAATTCAAACTTCACGGTGAAATATTAAGCAAAACAAAATAGAGATTATAACCCCCCAACCTTCCCAGTTGGAGACCAATGCACAGAGAGGAACAAATCACTTAGTAAATAAGCTTATGATATACTAAGCTGTTTAAGGGTGGGATTTTTAAGAAGCTAACAATTCCTATCCTTCTCCCCTCCCCTGCCCCCACAAACACATGTGCAACACACAAGGAAAATAGGCAAATCAAAACTACACAAAAAAAAGTGGACATTGGGTGCCAACAGTGGATTAACACCTTGTATTCTCACCTCAGGAACCTGGGTTGGAATCTAGCACACCCATGGGACAAAAGTTTCATTTCTGCTGACTGTAGGGATCCTCAATGAAATCAGTGTGGGCACTCCCTGTTTCCAGAGAGTGACAGCCCACAGCACAGAATTGCCCAAATTCCAGCAGAAATACATAATCAAGATTGCTGGTGTAGGAAACAGAAAAATGCCCACTGATTCAGAGGAGGATGAAATGGGGAAGGGGGGGGGGGGGGGGGGGGGGGAAGGAGGAGTAAAGAGGGCATTCCCTTGAGGTCAAGGTGAAGGGCATAGTCTTTGCTCTGTAGCTTGCTGTGTTATGTCCAGTCTGCTTGATGTTGACAATAGTTACCCAAAGTGAAAGAATGTTTCAATTGCAGCACCAACACTCATTCTGAGGAGCATAACATTTCACCAAAACAAGTCAACAAAAATAGTGAAATTGAGGTTTATTGTCTTCAACTAGGACACACATTTCAGTACTGATTTACATCCGTCAATATGTCTAACTTTATTCTTCCAAACTATCAGCTGCATAACATATTTTCTGCAGCACACCACAGTGCAACAACTTCAGACCTATTGATAAGTGTTTAGCTGATATAACTGGTTGACTGACTGCAGCAAGCACCTCTTCCATGATTACAAAGGCTTTCTCAGCCACAATCAAAACACTTTACCAGCAATGATATTTCAATCTTCTACTGGATCTCAAAGAAAACACAAGTATACACATTGATACTTTAAATGTCATTTTAATGGGCCAAACCTAACTGGGAAAGGACAAGAACCTCGTTCTCTAGGCCAAAAGGACATAACCACAGAAACTAATAACGTTCTCTGAAGCCAACCTCATTATATTAATCTGGGTATTTTGGCCAAATAGAAACAAAGACTAAGGCTACATTAGATTCTCTTCCTCCTGGGAGAGGTAAAGGAAAAGCTAGGGCTCCCTGGATGCCAAGATATTGAGATTAAAACAAAACAAAAAAAACGCAGGATTATGATAAATGCCAGGTTCATAATATGGTAGAGAATCAAGCAGAATACAAAAACTGCAGAGAGCTGAAAAAGGAAATTATGAGTAGGGGTTGTCGAGAAATTGGACAGGACAAAAATAAATCCTAGGTTGCTGAGGAAAAAGTAAGGGTGGAAATAGCAGAGGCTCTGGCCACAATCTTTCAATCCTCCTTGGATATGGGAGTGGCGCCAGAGGAATGGAGGGTTGCAAATGTTACACCCCTATTCAAAAGAGGGATAAACCCGGTAACTACAGGCCAGTGAGCCCAACATTGGTGGTGGGGTAACTTTCAAAGAGATCATAATCCAGGACAAAATCAATTCACGCTTGAAAAAAAAAATGACAGCCAGCACAGATTTGTTAAAGGCAAATAGTGTCTGCCAAACTTGATTGAGTTCTTTGATAAAGTAACGGAGAGTGTTAATGAAGGTAGTACGGTTGATGTGTATATGGACTTTCAGAAGTCTTTTGATAAAATACTACAATGGACTGGTTAGCAAAATTGAAGCCCACAATTGGACAGTGGCAGCATGGATACAAAATTGGCTAAGAGACAGAAAGCAAAGTGAACGGTTGTTTTTCAGACTCACTGGAGGTATACAGTGGTGTCCCCCAGGGACAGGAATTAGGACCACTGCTCTTTTTAATATATATTAATGACCTGGACTTGGGGATAAAGGGCATAATTTCACACATGGAGAAATGAATGACTCGGGAGATTGAGGCCCTAGTCATAAAGAAGGAGCCATATGACATGCATAGACAGCTGGGATCAAGTGGATCCCTTGAAGAGTATAGAGATTGCCGGAGTAGAGTTGAGAGAGAAATCAGGAGGGCAAAAAGGGGACACGAGATTGCTTTGGCAGATAAGGCAAAGGAGAATCCAAAGAGCTTCTACAAATACGTAAAGCACAAAAGAGTAACTAGGGAGAGGGTATGGCCTCTTAGGGATCAACAAGGTCATCTATGTGCGGAACCACAAGAGATGGGCGAGATCCTGAATGAATATTTCACATCGGTATTTACGGTTGAGAAAGGCATGGATGTTAGGGAACTTGGGGAAATAAATAGTGATGTCTTGAGGAGT
Organism: Heptranchias perlo; assembly: GCF_035084215.1. Classification (NCBI taxonomy): domain Eukaryota; kingdom Metazoa; phylum Chordata; class Chondrichthyes; order Hexanchiformes; family Hexanchidae; genus Heptranchias; species Heptranchias perlo. Next base: position 50,354,506 of record NC_090332.1, on the reverse strand, counting down.
GTACATATTACAGAGAGGGAGGCGCTGGAAGTCTTAACGCGCATCAAGGTAGATAAATCTCCGGGACCTGATGAAATGTATCCCAGGACGTTATGGGAGGTTAGGGAGGAAATTGCGGGTCCCCTAGCAGAGATATCTGAATCATCGACAGCTACAGGTGAGGTGCCTGAAGATTGGAGGGTAGCAAATGTTGTGCCTTTGTTTAAGAAGGGCGGCAGGGAAAAGCCTGGGAACTACAGACCGGTGAGCCTGACATCTGTAGTGGGTAAGTTGTTAGAGGGTATTCTGAGGGACAGGATCTACAGGCATTTGGAGAGGCAGGGATTGATTAGGAACAGTCCGCATGGTTTTGTGAGAGGAAAATCATGTCTCACGAATTTCATTGAGTTTTTTGAAGGGGTAACCAAGATAGATAGATGATGGCTGTGCAGTAGACGTGGTCTACATGGACTTTAGCAAAGCCTTTGACAAGGTACCGCATGGTAGGTTGTTACACAAGGTTAAATCTCACGGGATCCAAGGTGAGGTAGCCAATTGGATACAAAATTGGATTGACGACAGAAGACAAGAGGGTAGTTTTTCAAACTGGAGGCCTGTGACCAGCGGCGTGCCTCAGGGATCGGTGCTGGGTCCGCTATTATTTGTTATTTATATTAATGATTTGGATGAGAAATTAGGAGGCACGGTTAGTAAGTTTGCAGATGACACCAAGATTGGTGGCACTGTGGACAGTGAAGGTGGTTATCTAGGATTGCAACGGGATCTTGATAAATTGGGCCAGTGGGCCGATGAATGGCAGATGGAGTTTAATTTAGATAAATGTGAGGTGATGCATTTTGGTAGATCGAATCAGGCCAGGACCTACTCCGTTAATGGTAGGGTGTTGGGGAGAGTTATAGAACAAAGATATAGGAGTACAGGTTCATAGCTCCTTGAAAGTGGAGTCACAGGTGGATAGGGTGGTGAAGAAGGCATTCAGCATGCTTGGTTTCATTGGTCAGAACATTGAATACAGGAGTTGGGATGTCTTGTTGAAGTTGTACAAGACATTAGTAAGGCCACACTTGGAATATTGTGTACAGTTATGGTCACCCTATTATGGAAAGGATATTATTAAACTAGAAAGAGTGCAGAAAAGATTTACTGGGATGCTACCGGGACTTGATGGTTTGACTTATAGGGAGAGGTTGGATAGACAGACTTTTTTCCCTGGAGAGTAGGAGGTTTAGGGGTGATCTTATAGAAGTCTATAAAATAATGAGGGGCATAGATAAGGTAGATAGTCAAAATCTTTTCCCAAAGGTAGGGGAGTCTATAACGAGGGAGCATAGATTTAAGGTGAGAGGGGAGAGATACAAAAGGGTCCAGAGGGGCAATTTTTTCACTCAAAGGGTGGTGAGTGTCTGGAACGAGCTGCCAGAGGCAGTAGTAGAGGCGGGTACAATTTTGTCTTTTAAAAAGCATTTGGACAGTTACATGGGTAAGATGGGTATGGAGGGATATGGGCCAAGTGCAGGCAATTGGGACTAGCTTAGTGGTATAAACTGGGCGACATGGACATGTTGTAAACGTCTATGATTCTATTCTATGAAACTTAGAAATGCAGTAAAGCCAGGAGGATAATAGCAATCTTCATGTGGTCATAGACAGACTGGTGAAATGGGCAGACACATGGCAGATGAAATGTTAAATGATGCACTTTGGAAGGTAGAATGAGGATAGGCAATATAAACTAAATGGTACAATTTCAAAGGGGGTGGAGGAACAGAGACCTGGGGTTCAGATATTCAAATCTTTGAAGGTGACAGGACAAGTTGATAAAGCTCTGAAAAAAAGCATATGGGATAATGGGCTGTATAAATAGAGGCATAGAACTCGATTTTCCCAGGAAATTACGGGTGCGTTGGGTGGGGGAGGGGGAGGGCAGGGCTCCGAAAATCCTGTTCGGGTTCGGAGCCCGGCTCAAACCCGCAGACTTCCGGGTTCCCCACTGACGCGTCTGGGTGCACGGGTGCCTCCCGAATGCGGAGGTTCCACCAGCAATTAAAGCCGGCGGAATGATCATTTACACATTTGTTGAGGTAGTTTAAGTACTTGAAGTACTTAATTTTCTCCACATTTTGGCAGGGGTGCGATTTTGAAGCATCCTCAGTGTGTTTCCCGTGCTGTGGGAAGCACTCCATGTTGCAACAGACGTGTTTCCGCCAGCAGCCAGTGGGAGATTCAAATGCTTATTTGACAGGTGGGGAGAAAAGATCAGTTACTGCAGCAGGGGACTCATATTTCAGACAAAGTTTTGGCTACAAGATCTTTTTGTTTGCACTGCAAATTCTTACTTTCCACTCAAAATTCTGCTCTTCAAATATATTTAGCTACTTTGAGGACCCCCTCAAACTCTCACCATCAGGATGGGGTGTGGGGGGGGGGGGGGGGCCATGGCTGCATTCACTACTACATCCGAGGACAAGCAACATCACCAGCCTCGCCAGGCACCTGCACAAGAGCACAGAGAGACAGAGATCTCAGGAGGCACTACCCTCACCACAGGGTCTACAGGCCAAGGCTCAGCTTCCTGGACCTCTGAGGTGCAGTGCATATGGAGGCTCAGTTAGTCACCAGGTAGTCGCAGACATCTGCGGCCTCCTTCATGCCAAGCTGCTCCCGGCTGTGCCGAGCAGCATCTCCTCACCTGCAGCTGACAAACTCGTCACTGCCCTCAACTTCTTCACCTCCAGATCATTCCAGGGTGCCACCGGGGACATCGCCAGGGTCTCAGTCGTCTGCACACAAGTGCATAAGGCAGGTCACCGACTGCTTGTTTCGCAGGGCCTCGCACTATGTCAACTTCCCCATGGACGGCCTCAGCCAGACTGAGCGGGCAGTGGGATTCCACTTGGTGGCTTGCGTCCCATGGGTGCAGGGTGCAATCGATTGCACCCATATAAGCAATAAGAGCACCTCCACATGAGCCAAGACTGTTCATCAACGGGAAGGGGTATCACTCCATCAACACGAAGCTCATTTGTGACCACAAGAGATTCCTTAGTGTGCGTGTCAGATTCCCTGGCAGCTGCCACAAATCCTTCGTCCTCCGGGAATCCAATATCCCACCCCTCTTCCATACACTGAACACCCTAAAGGGCTGGCTCCTCGGGAACAAGGCATACCCCCTGCACACGTGGCTCATGACACCTCTGAGGAACCCCATCACTGAGCAACAGCATTGATATAACGACAGCCACATCGCCACCAGGTCTACAATCGAGCATGCTATAGGGTTGCTCAAGATACAATTTAGGTGTCTTGATTGTTCTGGGGGAGCGCTTCAATACAAGTGTATTATAGTAGTGTGTTGTGCCCTGCACAAAATGTCAGAGAAGTGTGCTGCTTGAGGAGGCCCGATCCACATCTGCCACCCACATTAAAGGAGGAGGCGGTGGAGCAACAGCAACCTATGGGTGGAGCAGGAGCTCACCTGGCTGCTCGTGAGGCCAGGGAGTCACCGATATGTGAACGGTTCTCCTAACATCAGACATTGTAAAGAGTCCAGTCCTAACACCACCTGGATAGAGCAGCGGCCACACCAGCCCCCCCCCACCCCTCCCTACACAAAACAGTCCTGCAACTACACATGCACCCACTGTAAAGTGACCTACTCGGTGGCATCAAGTGTTGCCATTCATGGTAAACCTCATGAAAGTGCCCTATTACAGAAGTCAGTCAAGAATGGCCAAGACATGGCAGTAGTGGTGACAATAATATTTAATGCAAGTTTAACAAAGCTAATATCAATAAAAACCATGACAAACCAAACACCCTTGTGCATTTCCTTCGTGCTTACAAAACCTTCGCTTTTCTCTTCCAAATACTTCTATGTGGTGCATCCCCTACGGCTGCAGCAGAGGTAGTGGCAGGTTGCTCTTGTTCATGCCCTGACCGATTCGATGCTTTGGGCCTATGCCCTCTGGGTTTTGGTGCCAGTGAGGGCCCCTCCAAAGATTGCCCCACCTGCACCTATGCAGGGGCAGACTCGGCCACCTGGAGAGGAGGCAGCATTGCAGGTACTGGTTGAGGGGGGGGCAACAGGTGAGATATGGGAGCACTTTGAGTGGCGTCCCCACTTCCATGGCCCCTTTCACCATCATCACTCCCCTGGGCCAGGCCCACATCACTCCTACCACCCTGCTGGACGACAGTTTGGAGGACATGTGTGAAGCCTTGGAAGGCCAGTGCTAGTGTATCTGCCTGCCCGTTTAAGGCAGCAGAATGTTGTTCACCAAGTCCGAACGGCCGTTGTCAGGGCTTGAATGGACTCATTTGTGAGCTATGCTTGAAGCTCAACGGAGACTAGCCTTCCCTCCATCACAGACATTCCCGCACTTACGCGGGACAGTATCTCAGAGATGCCGTCACGTCACTGTGACACTACTTCAGGGATTCCCTCCCATACCTGTGCCTCCATTCCACTCATGCAGGAGTTGGACTCCTCCATTCTCTGCGCCATTGTGGAAGAGTGTGCGTGGCACCTGTTCCAGCACCTCGCAAATGTGCTGCTATCTCTCAATCATTCTCCTTTTAGAGGATGGTCCCCAGGGTTCAGCATCTGCGTCCAGCTGAGCAGAGCCTGGAGGGGAGTGCTCCCACCAACGTGGACCCTCCGCAGCTGCCCCTGCCACCAGTGTCTGCTCGTGCTCACGTGTGTGGTAACCCACCAGGTGCCAACCCAACTGAGGTGTGAATATCGGCGCTGGTGAATAGCTCGCTCAGATGTGACTGTGCACCCTCAGAGGCCGGCAGGTCCTCTGAGGAATCGCCCTCTGCCGTCACAGCAGTCGCTGAAGGCCCTGTAACAGAACAGAAGGTTACATTAAGCATCATCACAAATGTATCATGTTGCGATGAGCATACTGAGGTGAAGGTGGCAAGGCATGTTAACATCAATTCATATTGTGTGTGCTGAATGTTAAAGTTAAGTCACCAGACGTTTGTCGGGCGCCAGTCTCGGCGTCCCTGACGGACAGGCACTCAAGGGTTCGGCGGAGCTCCAGCTCTAAGTCTGTGAGGACGATGATTTGTTGCGGCCCCCCTCCGGTCCTCGCCCTCTCCCATGTATTCTGAGTTCTCTTCTCCTATAAAAAAAAGAGAAAGCAGAGACGGGTGAGTGAGTGACGGTGACGTGACCAACCAATAAATGCAATGGTTTGGGTGCGGCTGACCGTGAAAGAGATGCTTCAGAGGGTGAATATGAGAGCCATGACATTGTATGAGAATTGGGTTGAGTGGCAGGGGTGGGGTTATTAGTGGGGAGGTGAGGAAGTGCAGGCAAGATGAGGATGAGCCTTAAGTAGATGTGAGGAGTGATGTGATAGAGTGGTGTTGGCAGTGCAGAATGAGTTGGGGTGGGGGGCAGTGATGTGGAAGATGGAATGTAGGAGAATCAGTAAGTGTACTCACTTTGGCTGACCTAGTTAGGTCATTGAAGCGCTTCCTGCACTGGACCCAGGTGCGGGAGATGTTGCTGCTGCTTGTGACCTCCTCTGCCCCTCAAGCTAGGCCTTCTTGGTGGCAGAGACAGGCCACTTCCTCCAGTCTGCCGGATAGAACACATCCCTCCTCCTCCCCCCATTCAGTATCACCTGGAGTGAGGTATCAGCAGCAGAATTGTATTCCAGCACAATCTGTAACCTCATGGCCCAGCATATTCCTCACTCTACCGTTACCAACAAGCCAGGGGATCAACCCTGGTTCAATGAGGAGTGTAGACGAGCATGCCAGGAGCAGTACCAGGCGTACCTAAAAATGAGGTACCAACCTGGTGAAGCTACAACTCAAGACGACATGCATGCTAAACAGCGGAAGCAACATGCTATAGACAGAGCTAAGCGATTCCACAACCAACGGATCAGATCAAAGCTCTGCAGTCCTGCCACATCCAGTCGTGAATGGTGGTGGACAATTAAACAACTAACGGGAGGAGGCTCTGCAAACATCCCCATCCTCGATGATGGCGGAGTCCAGCACGTGAGTGCAAAAGACAAGGCTGAAGCATTTGCAACCATCTTCAGCCAGAAGTGCCGAGTGGATGATCCATCTCGACCTCCTCCCAATATCCCCACCATCACAGGAGCCAGTCTTCAGCCAATTCGATTCACTCCACATGATATCAAGAAACGGCCGAGTGCACTGGATACAGCAAAGGCTACAGGCCCAGAAAACATCCCAGCTGTAGTGCTGAAGACCTGTGCTCCAGAACTAGCTGCGCCTCTAGCCAAGCTGTTCCAGTACGGCTATAACACTGGCATCTACCTGACAATGTGGAAAATTGCCACAGTATGTCCTGTCCACAAAAAGCAGGACAAATCCAGTCCAGCCAATTACCACCCCATCAGTCTACTCTCAATCAGCTAAGTGATGGAAGGTGTCATCGAAAGTTCTATCAAGCGGCACTTACTCAACAATAACCAACTCACCGATGCTCAGTTTGGGTTCCGCCAGGACCACTCGACGCCGGACCTCATTACAGCCTTGGTCCAAACATGGACAAAAGAGCTGAATACCAGAGGTGAGGCGAGAGTGACTGCCCTTGACATCAAGGCAGCATTTGACCAAGTGTGGCACCAAGGAGCCCTAGTAAAATTGAAGTCAATGGGAATTAGGGGGGCAAACTCCCCAGTGGCTGGAATCATACCTAGCACAAAGGAAGATGGTAGTGGTTGTTGGAGGCCAATTATCTCAGCCCCAGGGCATTGCTGCAGGAGTTCCTCAAGGCAGTGTCCTAGGCCCAACCATCTTCAGCTGCTTCATCAATGACCTTCCCTCCATCATAAGGTCAGAAATGGGGATGTTCGCTGATGATTGCAGTGTTCAGTTCCATTCGCAACCCCTCGGATATTGAAGCAGTCTGAGCCCGCATGCAGCAAGACCTGGACAACATCCAGGCTTGGGCTCATAAGTGGCAAGTAACATTCGTGCCAGACAAGTGCCAGGCAATGATCATCTCCAACAAGAGAGAGTCTAACCACCTCCCCTTGACATTCAACAGCATTATCATCGTCGAATCCCCCATCAACATCCTGGGGGTCACCACTGACCAGAAACTTAACTGGACCAGCCATATAAATACTGTGGCTACAAGATCAGGTCAGAGGCTGGGTATTCTGCGGCGAGTGACTCACCTCCTCACTCCCCAAAGCCTTTCCACCATCTACAAGGCACAAGTCAGGAGTGTGATGGAATACTCTCCACTTGCCTGGATGAGTGCAGCTTCAACACCACCATCCAGGACAAAGCAGCCCACTTGATTGGAACCCCACCCACCACCCTAAACATTCACTCCCTTCACCACTGGCGCACCGTGGCTGCAGTGTGTACCAGCTACAGGATGCACTGCAGCAAATCGCCACGGCTTCTTCGACAGCACCTCCCAGACCCACGACCTCTACCACCTAGAAGGACAAGGGCAGCAAGCACATGGGAACACCACCTGCACGTTCCCCTCCAAGTCACACACCATCCAGACTTGGAAATATATCACCGTTCCTTCATCATCGCTGTGTCAAAATCCTGGAACTCCCTTCCCAACAGCACTGTGGGAGAACCTTCACCACAATGACTGCAGCGGTTCAAGGCGGCAGCTCCTCACCACCTTCTCAAGGGCAATTCGGGATGGGCAACAAATGCTGGCCTTGCCAGCAACGCCCACATCCCATGAACAAATAAAAAAGCGCTTGCTGAAGAGGATGGAATAGCAACTCCCTCCACCTAGCCAGTTAATCTGATGTGTTTGGATTGGTACCACTAACCAGGGTGGAATGTCAAATGTGACTGAACATAATGAAGCTAATTTTAGAAATGGTGGAGGACAGTCATTATTCTTCATTACCAAGATAAACCCTGCCGATTAGTTTAAAATGAACACATGAAATCTCTGACCTCTGCCATTACACACAGGCTGATCAACCCCAATGTCAACTGAAGAGACATAATTAGCATTTATCATCTTCTGCAACTTAGATAATGAACAAGGCAGCTGTGGAAGAACTCTATTTCTTAACCGTGTATTCAGTAAACTAATGGTTTTAATTTCAAGTGACTTGTGTTAGATTTGTAAACCTTTGCACATGAAAGCTTAGCTGCTGCTTTCTGTGCTGACCTGTGATTGATTGGCACGAATTGAACATCGGTGGGATGACTTATGGTTAGATTCTCCCCCCCTCCAATAGGGGATTACATTGCCCTCTGACAGGAACAAAGTCTGAACAATACTGGAGCCTAAATTTTGCTTGGGTCACTTAAATGGGAATCTATCTGATTTGTGTGAAATTAAAAAGACAGTGCTAGAGAATATTTAAAATTGCAGGAACAGTCAAGTAGATTCAAAGTCTTTCCATCATCAACAATGGGTCTGAATACATCAAACAACCCTTCTGTATCTATATAGGTACTTCAAGCAACTAAGTTATTTTACAAACCAGCTTTCCTCAGAACTAATTTTATTAGAGTTTGAAATACTTCAAGGCAAACCTAAACTTATTTCTAGTTTGAATTTTTAAGACTCATGTTGTATACTGCAGCATTGTACGTCACTCCTCTAGATCACCTGGGAGCAAGTCTCGCATTCATAGTCTAGGCAGAATCCTTATAGGTTAGTGTCATAAAAATCAATCAGAATGAATACAAAAATGGACAACATATAATAATCCCAATGTAGATGTGAAGCATGGCATCAAAGATTATAACAATCGTTAGCAGAAAGAATTTAAAATTTGGACAGATGAAACTCAATTTAATCTATACTAAATCTTATTATACTGACCTGCACAAGAATGTTAATTGAGTATTTTTTTAAAAAGCATGTTAGGGATCAATCAGGAATGCAATGATGTTTTAAAACTACAAACAAACAACAGCATTACTGCCCGGAGCCCCCCTGGTTAATGCAATGCCCAGGGTTAACATTGTCTCTAGGGATCAGTTTCAGGATGAGTACAATGCTGTTCTGTCTTGAGAAGAGTGAAATTTTGTTGTTCTGCTAGATATGTTGTTAATGGGATTACCAGCCAAATTCATTAGTACCAAAGTAAGACAGCTGTTTCTGTCTTAGGGTTTGTTCTAATTTCTTTTTAAATGATTAATTTCTAATCCTCCAGCTACCCAGGGCAATAGAGCTTTTCTGCCAGCACACCTTCCACAACCTGTCAACATAAAATGATCTTTAAATCTTTGAATAAGTCATCCCTTTTGTTGTGGAAAAGGTGGATTCTGAGCTTTTCCACATGCTTTTCAAATGTCTGTCTGAACGGTATTAACAATGCTGAAATCTAATCAAATAAAATAAAAAAAACACTGCACTGTGAAAATCACCTACATGTACAAACTCACAGAAGTGACTTGGTAACACGACCATGCTCCCATTTGTAATTGTTCAAACAGTTCTGCAAGATGGGGCCCTTTTTGACATTGCAACAAACATCTAATGGCCCTGGACATTATAATTTAAAAAAAAATCAGAAGTGTAAATCACATTAAGTTGTACATACAAGGTATTTACCAGTAACAAGTCAATTTATCACACGACAGAAATTACCATATTTCATATTTATGAATACTGTTGTCATCTTTTAGGACTGAATTGGTTCGGAGAAAGACAGGAAATTGAATAAACTTATTTTTGAAGGCTTTCTACACTTCCTGTTTAGACTAAGATACTGCACCTTAAAAAAGGCAAGAAACTTCAACAATGTTTTAATGACATGGGGAGAAGCGACAAAAGATCTTCTTGAGAAAATAAATATCCTCCCAACACAATGATCAGGCAGTTTCATAAGTTAACACATAGGTGAACCAACAAAGATGATGGCAGCATCTTGAAAATGATTGCACAGCTGAACTTCTGCAAGATAAGATTTTCTTTCCATGACCGACTGCTTGCTGCATGCCAAGCGATACGCCAAAGTTTTCCTGTAATACCGGGATTCGTTTGTTTTATTCACCATGGTGCATTGGAATCCCAAAGTCTTCTATTTATTCTTCACCCATGAAAAACTAAACCCATCCACATCTGCAGATTCTAATCTTTGATGCTAAGACCAAATGTACCAAGAGCATAGACCTCATGTTAAACAGAGATAATTGCAGAATACATTCTTCCATACACTTCAGGACAAGTGTGCATCTTATTACATTTGTGATGGAAGCATTAATTGTATTACGATGTATTTTGTTCTTCACCTGAAGGTGCTGAAGAGTTAACACTGCCAAGTTATGCAAATAGAATCTGACAGCACAGCAGGCGGCCATTCGGCCCATTGTGCCTGCTCTTTGAAAGAGTATCCAACTGGTCCCACTAACCTGTCCTTTCCTCATAGCCCTGCAATTTTTTCTCCAAGTATTTATCCAATTCCCTTTTGAAAGGGATTACTGAATCTGATTCCTCCACCCATTCAGGCAGTGCATTCCAGATCATTACTTGGTGTGTAAAAAAAAATTTTTTTAAAAACCAATTACCTTAAATCTCTGTCCTCTGGTTACCACTGCAGTGCATGCCAGATCTTAATAATGCACTGTAAAGCATGTCACAATCCTGATTGATATCATGTGTCATTTTTACACACCTACAAAGTAAACAATTTCTTGGGTTATCAAACACAGCCTTGGTTCAGTAGCAGCACTCTCCTCTGAGTCACAAGGTCATGGATTCACACCCCCACTCCAGAGACTTGAGGTACATCCAGTACAGTACTGAAGGAATGCTGCAATTTGAGGTGCCATCTTTCAGACAAAACATTAAACAGAGGCCCGGTCTACCCCCTCAGGTTGATGTAAAAGATCCCACGGCATTATTCAATGAAGGGGGGGGGGGGGGAAAGAGAGGATCTCCTGGTGTCGTAGGCAACATTTATCCTTCAACCAATATCACCAAAAACATTGTCTGCTCATATATCTCATTGCTCTTTGTGGGACCTTGCTGTGTGCGAACGGACTGCCACATATTACAACAGTAACTGCACTATAAAAGTACTTCACTGGTTGTGACGTCCTGAGGTCATGAAAAGGTGCTGTATAAATGCAAGTTCTTTCTATATGGGCAATGCATTTATTGCCCAATCCCTTTTCAGAGTAGCACAAAGAGCCAGTAAAATAATGCAAGACTAGAATCACAGCTAGGCCAGACTAGGGGTGGTCGGTTCTCTTCCCCGAATTGTGAACCAGCTGGATTTTTACAACAGTTTGTCTGGTGATTTTTTTTTCCCCCTGGTGCCAACCCACAAATTATAACATTTATTGAATTCAATTTCACAACTTGCCATAGTACAATTTGAACTCAGAACCTCTGTTACTAGCCCAGTACCATACCACTACACTATTACACTGCCACATCTCTAATCACAGGTTTATAATTGTAGATTGAAAAATTTGTTTTGAACCCACCCTTAAAAACTACAGCACAATTTTGTATGACAAAGATAAACCGTTTTATCTTTTGAATAAAAATGCACTAGGAATGTAGCTGTGTTTACAGATAGAGTACAATCAAGTTTCAGCATTACATTATACTTAGGATTAACATTTTTGGGAGAAAAGGAAAGGGTGCTGGAAACTGACATTCTTGGAACAGGAGGAAAAAATCTCTAGACTTCAAAACATTAATCTGGACTGAATTAAAATGGATTTGAGTGAAGCGCTTTTACTCAGAGCTTCCTATCACATGGTGGCTAATACGCACATCGATGTAAGAAGATTTTTGTTAGCTCTCAATTGCCCCTGCTGGGTATGGCAAACCACTTAGAAAATAATGAGTCAACCACACAACCAAATAACACCCAGCTTCCTCTGCTGGTCTCCCTCAAATTCATTCTTTGTAGTCTGTGGCTATACTCTGTTCAGCACTAGGCTTCATGAGTGGCTTTCTTCAGGCATCATTTTAGTAGTACAATAACTAAAGGTTTTTTTCCTGTTGAAAATGAAACAATGCTCCTTCTAGTTCACTCATGTGTGGAACGGAGGAACTGCGGCTATATGTTCCTGCCCAGTGTCTCTGTACCTACCCCGGAAGCAACATGGACCTGGGCAGAAGCAGCTAGGCGAGGGGAAGACTTACACAAGCCATCAAAACTCCCTCAGCAGCAAATAGGTTTATAATTCTGTAAAAAACAAAGCAGTAAGCAAGCATTAGAATCCTTTTAGCAGCTAACAGATATTGGAGAGGAAGAAGGAACATGAACCAGGAATAAGAAAAGGTCATTGTTCAGATTCCTTCCAGTATTAAAAATTACTTTAATCACATCAAGTAGTCTAAGTAGATAGCCAAATACTATTGTGGTTTATGCACTCCCACCAGTAACTACTCTGTACACATAGGATATACTTAAAATGTCATTGTATGATGGAGGCATCACAATTTCTTTCAGGTTGGTTAAAATTAATTCTATTTCTCCCTCACTGGATGGCTCAGCCAATGTCAACTTATTTACATAATCAAATGTCAGCCCAAGTGCCTGAGGGAAGGAGTTAAATAGAGGCAAGATGCTTCCCGAGATAGAAACAGGAGTAGGCCATTCAGCCCCTCGTGCCTGCTCTGCCATTTGATAAGATCATGGCTTATCTGTGATCTAACTCCATATACCTGCCTTTGGCCCATATCCCTTAATATCTTTGGTTGCCAAAAAGCTATCTATCTCATTTAAATTTAGCAATTGAGCTAGTATCAATTGCCGTTTGCGGAAGAGAGTTCCAACCTTCTACCACACTGTGTAGAAATGTTTTCTAATCTCACTCCTGAAAGGTCTGGCTCTAATTTTTAGACTGTGCCCCCTACTCCTAGAATCCCCAACCAGCAGAAATAGTTTCTCTCTATCCACCCTATCCATTCCCCTTAATATCTTATAAACTTTGATCAAATCAACCCTTAACCTTCGAAACTCTGGAGAATACAACCCCAATTTGTGTAATCTCTCCTCGTAACTTAACCCCTGAAGTCTGGGTATCATTCTAGTAAACCTACGCTGCACTCCCTCCAAGGCCAATATGTCCTTCCGAAGGTGCGGTGCCCAGAACTGCTCTCAGTACTCCAGGTGCGGTCTAACCAGGGTTTTGTATAGCTGCAGCATAACCTCTGCCCCCTTGTACTATAGTCCTCTAGATATAAAGGCCAACATTCCATTTGCCTTCTTGATTATTTTCTGCACCTGTTCATGACACTTCAATGATCTATGTACCTGAACCCCTAAGTCCCTTTGGACATCCACAGTTTTTAAACTTCTTACCATTTAGAAAGTACCCTGTTCTATCCTTTTTTGATCCAAAGTGGATGACCTCACATTTGTCTACATTGAATTCCATTTGCCACAGTTTTGCCCATTCACCTAATCTATCAATATCACTTTGTAATTTTAATGTTTTCATCTACACTGCTTACAATGCCACCAATCTTTGTGTCATCGGCAAACTTAGATATGAGACTCTATGCCTTCATCTAAGTCGTTAATAAATAGTGAATAATTGAGGCCCCAAGACAGATCCCTGCGGGACTCCACTAGTCACATCCTGCCAATGTGAATACTTACCCATTATCCCTACTCTGTCGCCTTTCGCTCAGCTTCCTAACCAAGTCCGTACTTTTCCCTCGATTCCATGGGCTTCTATCTTGGCTAACAGTCTCTTATGTGGGACCTTATCAAATGCCTTCTGGAAGTCCATATAAATAACATCCATAGATATTCTCCTGTCCACTACTTTAGTCACCTCTTCAAAAAATTCAATCAGGTTTGTCAGGCACGACCTACCTTTCACAAATCCATGCTGGCTCTCCCTGATTAACTGAACACCGAGAATTTTCAGTCACCCTATCTTTAATTATAGACTCCAGCAATTTCCCCACAACAGATGTTAGAAGAAGAATTTAATAAATCAATCAATCAGAGGTAAACTGGCAGGAATGGGTTGGATCTTCAGACACTCTGCAAGAGTGCTAGAACATGCACTCACATCTCATGCAGGAGTTCTCCATTCCAGCTCTGTCAGTATGCAAATACTGGGCAGAGGCCAGGTATTTCCACACTTGGAGTGAGAAAACATTTGAAGACCAATCATACAAGCTACTGTCTCCATAGAGACATTGAAGGAGGCGCAGAAGTCCCCAACTGATCTGTCCTCTCTGCTGAGAAAAGTGAACATGGAGAATGCAAGTCAATCTGTTGCAATCTTATTCAAAAAAGGTCTCCTGTTACATTTCACCAGGGGTATTAAAGGAATAGGAAGAAAACATATGATGGGAAAAGTTGAATAATAATTATTGAACAATTCTTGCATTTGGATGTATCAAATGCAAGTACCAAAATTAGATTATAAATGTATTAGACATTACGCCAAACAACCAGGTTTATTTCAAATCTATGCCGTGCCCCTTTAGCTTTATTGATATCCCAATGAATCTGACATTTGGATTTTCAGATCAATTACTGCACATCTGAATATTAATTTCTCCCTGCAATATCACAAAGCATTTTGACAATAAATGACTTACTGTACAATGTTTATTTGGTCACTCCTCCTTTCTCTCCTCCCCCCCCCATTAAAGTAGCTACAAAGTTATATTAAACATAGCTTTTTGAAGGGAATACAATCACGCAGGAAACAACTCCCCTTCCTGTCCCTACTGCAGGCGACATTACATGTGAAGAAACTGATGTTTGCATTGGTCATAATTAGGCAATTTAGCTAGAAAAGATGTAACACTGGGTACACGTCATCAAATTTTAGTATCTCCTGGGCGGATCAACAAACATTTGCCCCACATCCAGAGAATCATAGAATGGTTATGGCACAGAAGGAGGCCATTCGGCCCATCGAGGCTGCACCAGCTCTCCAAGAGCAACCCAGCTAGTCCCACTCCCCTGCAGCCCTACAAATTTTTATCCTTCAGGTACCTATCTAATTCCTCTTTGAAAACCACAATTGAGCCTGCCTCCACCACCCTTTCAGGCAGTGTATTCCAGATCCTAACCACTCGCTGCGTAAAAATGTTTCTCATGTCGCCTTTGATTCTTTTGCCAATCACCTTAAATCTGTGTCCTCTGGTTCGCGACCCTTCCATCAGTGGGAACAGTTTTTCTTTATTTACTTTGTCTAGACCATACATCATTTTGAACACCTCTCTCAAATCTCCTCTCAACCTTCTCTGCTCTGAGAACAATCCCAGCTTTTCCAGTCTATCTACGTAACTGGAGGTCCCTCATCCCTGGAACCATTCTAGTAAATCTTTTCTGCACCCTTTCTATGGCCTTCACATCCTTCCTAAACTGCGGTGCCCAGAATTGGACACAAAACTCCAATTGCGGCCAAACCAGTGTTTTTAAAAGTTCAACATAACATCCTCGCTTTTGTACTCTATGCCTCTATTTATAAAGCCCAGGATCCTGTATGCTTTTTTTTAAAAAACAGTTTCTCAACCTGTCCTGCCACCTTCAAAGACTTGTGTACATATTCCCCCAGGTCTCTGTTCCTGCATCCCCTTTAAAGTTGTACCCTTTAGTTTACACTATCGCTCCTCGTTCTTCCTATCAAAATTATTACCTCACACTTCTCAACATTAAATTTCATATGCCACGTGTCTGCCCATCCCACCAGCCTGTCTACATCCTCTTGAAGTCTATCACTATCCTCCTTATTGTTTACTACACTTCCAAGTTGTATGCTATATGCAAATTTTGAAATTGTGCCATGTACACCCAAGTCCAAGTCATTAATATATATATCAAGAAAAGCAGTGGTCCCAGTACCAACCCCTGGGGAACACCACTGTACAACTCCCTCCAGTCAGAAAAACAACCAACCATTCACCACTATCCTCTATTTCCTATTACAGAGCCAATTTCGTATCTATGTTGCCACTGTCCCTTTTATTCCATGGGCTTCAATTTTATTGACAAGCACTTTATCGAACGCCTTTTGGAAGTCCATATACACATCATCAACCGCATTGCCTTCATCAATCCTCTATTACCTCAAAGAACTCAATCAAGTTGGTCAAACACGAATTGCCTTAAAATCCATGCTGGCTTTCCCTTATTAATCCACACATGTCTAAGTGACTATTAATTCTGTCCCGAATTAATGTTTCTAAAAGCTTCCCCACCAAAGTTAAATTGACTGGTCTATAGTTGCTGGGTTTATATTTACATCCTTTTTTGAACAAGGATGTAACATTTGCAATTCTCCAGTCCTCCGACACCACCCGTGTCTAAGGAGGATTGGAAGATTGTGGCCAGTACTTCTGCAATTTCCACCCTAACTTCCCTCAGCAACCTATGATGTAGCCTATCCAGACCTGGTGACTTATCTATTTTAAGTACAGCCCGCCTTTCTAATACTATATTGGATAAAAATTGATAGAGGATGTATCAGTTAAGTACAGTAAAGGGATCATCATTCTTTTAAAGTTGACAGTTTGCCACTGGGTGGCAGAAGAAATTGACATGTTTGCAAGATGGACATGAGCCAACTACACTGGAATGCTAGAAAGTATTACCCAAATCTAGCACTATAGACCAAAATTCCTTTTTTTTTTTTGAGTTTGGGGACCTAAAAGATCAGTCAGGACCCCCACAACAGAAGTTAAGCTAAAAGAAACTACCTGCACTACAGCAATTTGTAATTGTGGGGTTCAAAATAACCTCTGCGAAAGACAAACAAATGTTAAAGTTCATTCCACTTCCATCCAAATTTTTGGTCAACAAATATTGCAGTGCAGAGAATGTTTCCTTCAACTGCAGTTAAGCTTACTTTACCTCTCTTGACTATCATTTTATTTGGGTACAGCTCCACAGGAGCAAACAGCCTTCAAATACCTCACCTAAACAGGTACTGTTCATGCCAATTATATGGCGGACAATCAATATCTCCTGCTGGAAAGTGATCACTTTCAAGCAGGGGAATTATCAGTTGGCAATCAGCAATCCTAGCCAGATTATTCCTTTGCCTAGGCTGAAGGTGCTGAAGCTAATTATTGTGCCACAGTGGCTGAGATCAGCTAACTCAACAAAAATTGGGAATTAAACCCAAGATTGCCCTGATCCATATGGTTCAGTATTGCACCGCACGGTGCATTTAAACACGGAGCCCTAAAACCTTCCTTTCATTCTCTGCTTCAGTGAAGTGTTATGGATAGTGACTGGGTACTTGGAATGCATAATCCTCTTCCCCCACCCCCAGTAAAAAAAACTCTGGATTACAACTCAATGTATACAACTGCAGGTTTTAAAATGCAAACTCTCTCGTCAATAACGGGGCAAGACATGACTGTCTGCAGCTTTCTGACGTCCCAAGCAAAGTCCTGAACCGTTACTTGGGTCACCGTGATAAAATCCAAAACAAAAATATTCATTGAAATGGCTTAACTATTTGAACTGTTTTACGTCTGAAGTTTTAGAATAGAGTCGCTTCGCAGTACTTAATTTCAACAAGTGAAATTATTACTATAGGGAAGGATGTATCTGAAACGGTGAATGTCACTTGACATGATTTTTTTTTAAAATACAACCACGGCAAATATAACGTTTGAAGTTTAGACCACCACTTAAAAAAAAAATCCCTAAACTGCATGCTGGTTAGATCTTGCCTACACCACTGAAGGCTATAATATAGATCTAATTGGAATAATGTGTCCTGATGTACTGCCACGTTCTTCTCGGAGTAGGAATTTCCTCTGGGCACGCACTAGGCAGACAACTCGGTCATTACATTACTGTCCTTGGCTCCAAGCGGTACAATTTTCTCCATTCCAGCACTTTCAAAAAAAAACACAACTGGCCCTTTTCAGCGGATTTCCTTCCGACTTCGTTTCACAAATTCACAACACGGTATTAAATGGGGGGCGCAGAAGAGTTTGACAGGTTGGGCAGACTGGATTCGGACATTCCAAACATCATAAAAAGTATCGCAGGAGATCTTACAAAAATAAACTGCGCTGACGAATAGAACCTGTTTCCACCTCTCAAAATACCACCTTCAATTAAATGTAAAAAAAACAGGCGCATTTTAGATCACCAGCCCATCATGTTGTAAAGACATAATCACAGATCTGGAAATACTAAAGTTACAGGGAGTGCCTCCCATCCCCCACACAGCTCGGCGACCAAAGCCATCGCTCCTTCCCCAGGTAACGCCACGGCTTTCCGCTATCCTCACTCTCCCGATATAAACACAGGATTACTTTCCAGGAGTTGGTGTTGGTCTTCCCGTCATTAAATGCCGTACTTGTAACTCAAGTGGTAGCCGGACTACTGTGAGGAGGGAGGGAAGGAGGGGGGGAAGGAGGGAGGGGAGAAGGGTTCGTGTCTAGCTGGGACCAACGGGCGGCCACCTTGGAGACTCTCCCCAACGACAACACAAAGCGGCTCCGACTGGAGCTCAGGTCTGTCCCTTAGTTAGGAACTACCGTCTTCAGTCAAATTGATCCAGGCTGTCGGACAAACCGGAACCACACAATGTACTCAAAAGGTGAGAGAAAAAATACAAATCACAACTTCCAGAGGGACAGAGAAATCGGCATTAGACTGGAAAAGAAACCCATAGCAGCACAAAGGCAGCTTTTGAAAGAAGCAAAGTCGAGCAAGCCGGGTGTCAAACTTACCAACTACTGAAAGAAACTTGCCACTCGCAGATTTTCAGGAGAGCAAAACATGAAAGCCGTCCTTTTTCTTCCTTTCCTTTTATGCAACGGTGAAATACATGCTTCGTTCAACAATACAGTGAGTGGACACCCAGCCCTTCACTCCTCAGCCTGACTTTTACCCTCCACTCGCCAAAACTTCTCTCAACAATGGGGAGACTACAGCTTCGGCACGCGAGCGCATGTCCACACGCTCATTGGTGGCTCGGCACTGTCCGTCAGGCAGGTCCGCCGGCTCCATTTGCTAATCGTGGTGTCAATCGCCTCTATTCCCGCCCTTACTGCGTGTAACGTCACTTGCTGTGAGCTACATCAGAGTTCTCACTGGAGTTAAATATTATTGATACTTCACTGATACGGAGTTTCAAATCAGTGGTGATTCATTGTATCTTGCAAAAACTGGCTTAATCAAACTTACTGGATG
Source organism: Heptranchias perlo (assembly GCF_035084215.1). Lineage (NCBI taxonomy): Eukaryota > Metazoa > Chordata > Chondrichthyes > Hexanchiformes > Hexanchidae > Heptranchias > Heptranchias perlo. The sequence continues at coordinate 50,335,412 of NC_090332.1, read as the reverse complement.
CCATTACCACTATTGTCTCACGTTTTTGTTGTATGGAACTCTCCTATGTCTCTACCCCACCCTCCATTTGTACATTCTTTTTGTCCTTTTATTTTTGTGCATTATCTCACTGCTGATCATTTACACAATCTAACATTTTTTATCTAGCAATTTGCAAGTCGTTTAACCAATTAACTGCATCTTTGTGATTGGTGTATCTTTTGATTCTCTCCCACTCCCTCCCCCTTTCCTTTCTTCAGAGCTGATGCAGTGTCCCAACCTGTCTTTTCTCAAAACATGTACTGTTTTTATTTCAGATTTGGACCCTGAGTTGAACTTCCAACCCCATAATCCTCTTCATCACAAAGACTCCCTACTTCAACCTCCATTACATCGCCCACCCCCACCTCATCTGCCACTAAAATCCTTATCCATGCCTTTGTCCCATCCAATCTTGACTATTCCATTGCTCTCCTGGTCTATCGTTCACCCTCCATAAACTTTTTTTTTCCTTTTTTTTTTCTGTTCAGCTTTTTTTTTTCTTTTTTTTAATTAGGCCCCCCTTTTATAAGAAGGGGGGTGTGGGGTGTGCTTACAAACTAAAAACCCAAAGAAACCAAAACCAATTTTTCAAATTAAAACTTTATTAGCCTCGTCCAGGATGCACTCCAGCCCCTGCGGTGCCCACCGGTCACGGAAAGCCTCAAGCGTACCGGCAGACACCGCGTCCCTCCATAAACTTCAGCTCATCCAAAATTGTGCTGCCTGTATCCTAAGTCCTTGATGAACTAATTTGGTTCCTGGTCCCCCAATGCCTCAAATTTAAAATTTGCACCTTCATGTTTAAATCCTTTCATGGCCTCCTCCCTGCCTTTCGCTGTAACTTCCCAAACTCTCTGTTCCTCTGACTCCAGCCTCTTGTCCACCATTTGCCCCACCATTGGCAGCCGTGCCTTCAGCCACCATGCTCTGGAATTCCTGTCCCAAACCCCTCCACATCTTTCTCTTTTATTTCAGATTTCCAGCATCTGCAGTAGTTTGCCTTTGTTTGAGCTCTTTCTTCCTTTAAGACCCGCCTTAAAACCCACTCCTTTGACAAGCTTTAGAACACCCTTCTAATAGCTCCTTCTTTATTTTGATCATTATTTTTTATGTTTCTGTCAAGCACCTTAGGCCTTTTTCCCAAATTAAAGGCACTATATAAATGCAAGTTTTTTTTGTTCCAGTATTTTCAATCTTTTCTTTGTATTCCAATACTTACAGTTTGATTTTCTAACTTTGATATCTAAAATGTTCCAGATTTACTAATGTCACCCAAGCACTGAAAAAATTCTTGAAGAGAAAATGTAAAAGATCTCTGAATTGATAGAAATTGTTGGCATGTGTCAGTCATGAAAACACAAGGAAAGTGGAGGCAATGTGCTTAGAAGTTGAAGGAGAATTACAGGACACTTGTACCTCATCATACCACAATAATGAAATAAATTGTGCAATTTAAGCAAACTAACCCAAAATGTCAGTAATTAATTTTATTACTTAACCAGGAAGAAAACATAATTAAAATTCTTAAAATAATCCAAATGCCACCAGTTGATAAGGTGAATGTAGTGTAACTACCTTAAAATATTTTCTGGGTGAAATTCCTCCTTTAACAAGAAATGGGAGAATATTTCTCTCTGTAATGAATGACCCATCAACAGAATCATACATTTCAAACTTGGATGTTGCTGCAATGTTGATAGTAGGCCACTAATTACAAAGAAAAACAGGAATTCTTCCACTTTTCATTAAAGGAGGAATTTCCTTATTTACAGGAAAAAATGATGTGAAGCTGAAGTATTATATGGTAGAATATGAAAGACAAAAGGCTTTTAATTAGTAGTTTACATAGTTAAATGCCCCAATATTACCAGGGAGGTGGGATGGCAGCGGGGGGGGGGGGGGGGGGAGGGGGGGTGACTGGGCACGTGGGTAACCCGCCCAATGAAATCGGTCCGGTCCCCACGCGATCGTGAGTAAATTGAAGGTACTTACCTTGACTTCCAGGTATCCCATCATCAACCTGCGCAGCGGGCGGACTGCACACCCGCATCACAGGCTGTCAGCTGGGGGAGCCCTATTTGAAGGGGCAGTACTCCAATGCTGCTCCTGCAGCAAACAACCAAAAGTACAGCATAAAGTAGACTAGGGGAAAGGCTGCTCCCACAATTAACGATGCCTCATTCCAGGTCCTACTGGATGGGGTGAGGAGGAGGAGAGAGATTTTCTACCCAGCGGACGGGAGGAAGCGGCCTGTCTCTGCTACCAAGAAGGCCTGGCTCGAATGGCAGAGGTCACCAGCAGCAACAACGTCTCCTGCACATGGATCCAGTGCAGGAAGCGCTTCAATGACCTAACTAGGTCAGCCAAAGTGAGTACACTTACTCATTCTCCTACACTCCGTCTTCCACATCACCGCCCCCACCCCACAACTCCTTCTGCACTGGCAACACTACTCTATCACATCACTCCTCACACCCACTCAAATCTCATCCTCAACTTAACTGCACTTACTCACCTCCCCAGTACTCATCCCACCACTACCACTCAAACCAATCCTCATACAATGTCATGGCTCTGTCTCATACTCACCCTCTGATGCATCTCTTTCATGGTCAGCCTCACCCAAACCAATGCATTCACCGGTTGGCCACGTCACCATCCCTCACTCACACCTCTCTACTTTCTCCCCTTATAGGAGAAGAGAGCCCAGAATGCACGAGAGAGGGCGAAGATCGGAGGAGGGGCCTCAACATCAGGTCATCCTCATGGACGCGGAGCAGGAAGCCTATCCGTTGGGGACGCCTAGACTGCCACCCGACAAACGGCTGGTGACAGAACTTTAACATTCAGCACTCACAATAGCAAATGATGTTAATATGCCTTGCCATCTTCAGCACCTCAACATCTGTCATCATGCTTAACATTGCCTTCTGTTTTCTTACAGGGCCTTCAGCGACCACCGTGACAGCGGAGGCCGATTCCTTAGAGGACCTGCCAGCCTCTGAGAGGGCACCATCACATCTGAGCGAGCCATCCACCAGCGCAGATACACACACCTCGGTGGGTCCCCGTCCTCAGTTAGTTGGGGTCGCACATGGTGAGTCACCACACACGTGAGCACGAGCAGACACTGGTGGCAGGGGCAGCTGCAGAGAGTCCACGTTGATGGGAGCACTCTTCTCCAGGCTCTGCTCAGCTGAACACAGATGCTGAACCCTGGGGGCTATCCTTTAAAAGGAAAATTTGCGAAGTGCTGGAACAGGTGCCATGCGCACTCTCCACAATCGCGCAGAGGATGGAGGAGTCCAACTCCTGCATGAGTGGAATGGTGGCACAGGTACAGGAGGGAATCTCTGAGGTACTGTCACAGGGACATGAGGGCATCTCTGAGATAGTGTCGTGGGTAAGTGCGGGAATGTTTGCGATGGAGTGAAGGCGAGCCTCCATCGAGCTTCAAGCACGGCTCACCAATGAGTCCACTGAGGCCCTGACAACGGCCCGTCGGACTCAGGCAGGCAGATACTAGCACTGGCCTTACAAGGCTTCACACATGTCCTCCAAACTTTTGTCCAGCAGGGTGGTAGAAGTGATGTAGGCCTGGCCCAGGAGAGGGATGATGGCGAAAAGGGACATGGAAGTGGGGACGCCACTCAAAGCGCTCCCAAATCTCACCCGTTGCCCCCCTCTCAACCAGTACCCGCAATGTTGCCTCCTCTCCAGGTGGTCGAGTCTGGCCCTGCACAGGTGCAGGTGGAGCAGTCTTTGGAGGGGCCTTCACGGGCACCGAAACCCAGAGGGCATAGGCCCAAAGCATCTAGTCGATCAGGGCATGAACAAGAGCAACTTTCCACTGCCTCTGCTGCAGCCACAGAGAAAGCACCACGTAGGAGTCCTCGTAAGCGTACGGCAAAGGTTTTGTGAGCACAAAGGGGATGCACAAGGGTGTTTGACAGTTTGTCATGTTTTTTATTTATATTTGATTTTTGTTAATGCCACATTAAATATTATTATTGTCACCACTACTGCTACATCTTGGCCATTCTTGACTGGCTTGTGTAATAAGTCCCTTTCATGAGGTTCACCATGAACATCTACACTTGATGCCACCCATTGGGTCACCCTACAGTGGGTGTATGTGTAGTTGCACGACTATTTTGTGCAGGTGCCTGTGGCGCAGCACTGTGTTGTGGAGCTCCACGTGGTGGAGGTGGACGGCATGCCTGACGAGGCTGGTGATGTTGCTCGTCCTCGGATGAAGTGATGAATGCAGCTATGGCGCCCCCCCATCCTGACGGTGTGAGTTTGAGGGGGTTCTCAAAGTAGGTAAGTGTGTTTGCACAGCAGAGTTTAGGATATAAATTAATAATTTTGAGTGGAAAGACAAACATGTTGCAGCCAAAACTTTGTCTGAAGTGACAGAGTGCCCTGCTGCAATAAATGAGGTATTCCCCCCAACTGTCAAATAATCCTTTGCATCTCCCACTGTCTGCTGGCTGAAACACATCTGCTCCAGCAGGGAACGTTTCTTGCAGCACGGGAAATACGCTGAGGATCCTTCAAAATTGCACCCCTGCCAAAATCTCCAGTCAATGAGGTCTGTCAAGTACCTCAACTACCTAAATAACAATGTAAGTTATCATCCCGCCGGCTTTAATTGCAGGTGGGAGTCCTGCATGTGGGAGCTACGCACACACCCGAACGCGTCATTGGGGAACCCGGAAGTCAGCGGGTTGGAGCCAGGCTCCGAACCCGCTCTGGGATTCCACCATTTTAGGAGCCCCCCACCCCCAACGCACCCACTCGGCCATCCAAAAATCGGCCCCTTAATCTCTACATGTTCCTCATTCTTATTTTCCAAGTAATTATAGGCCAGTCAGTCTAACCTCGGTGGTGGGCAAATTATTGGAATCAATTCTGAAGGACAGCATCATTCGTCATTTAGAAAGGCACGAGTTAATCAAGGACAGTCAGCATGGATTTGTTAAGGGAAGATCGTGTCTGACTAACTTGATTGAATTTTTTGAGCAGGTAACAAGGAGGGTCGATGAAGGTAATGCATTTGATGTAGCCTACATGGATTTTAGCAAGGCTTTTGACAAGGTCCCACATGGCAGTCTGGTCAAAAAAGTAAAAGCCCATGGGATCAAAGGGAAAGTGGCTAGTTGGATCCAAAATTGGCTCAGTGGCAGGAATGTAAGGAATCTTACAACACCAGGTTATAGTCCAAAAGTTTTATTTGAAAATCACAAGCTTTCGGAGGCTTTCTCCTTCGTCAGGTGAGTGTTGGATTCCTTGAAAATTACCGCATATATAGTCAGAGAACAATGCCTGGTGATCTCAAGGGCTGATTTTACACAGAATTGTTTTCCAGTTTTCTCTCTGTACTCTTTTATAGTTTTCTTTAAGTGACTATCCAGTACCTTTTTGAATGCTATAATTGATTTAGCATTAATCACCACTTGTGGCAAAGTATTTCATATCCAGATAACTCTGTTTGAAAAGTTTCTTCTAATATCTCTCCTGATGCATCTAATGCTTCTCTTGAGATCATGATCTCTTGTCTTTTGATTTACCTACCAATCTATTTACGTTTACCTTGTTTATTCCTTTTAACATTTTGAACATCTCAATCAAATCCCATCTCAATCTTCTCAGTTTAAGAGAATACCAACACCCCTTCTGATCTTTCTTCCCCTTCACTTTCCTCTGGCTCCACCCCTCCCTCCAATCTCATCCTTTGTCATGTTTTCACTATCCCCTTTGACCTTCCCATCTCTGACCCCAAATGATCAATCCTCAGCAAAGGCTTCAGCTTTATCCCCTTACATCCCCACCTCAATAAATTTCAAGCTCGACGCAATGCTGAGCTCTTCTTCTGTTGCCTTCGTCTCTGCGCCCAATTCTTTGGCCAGGAGTCTTCCCCCTGCACAGCGGACCCTTTCTCCCACCTTCAGAATTCTCGTTCCACCTGGACCCCTCCCTCTGGCCTCTTACCCTCTCTTGATCTTTTCATTGGGAATTGCCGGGTGACATCGGCCGTCTCAATTTCTCTACTCTCCTCACCCACTCTAACCTACCTCCCTCTGAAGCTGCAGCACTCTATTCTTTCAGGTCCAACCCTGACATTGTCATTAAACCTGCTGATAAGGGTGGCACTGTTGTTGTGTGGCGAAGGCTGAATGCCAACTCTCCGACACCTCCTTCTACCTTCCCCTGGACCATGATCCCATCGTCGAACATCAAGCCATAGTTTCCCAGACCGTCACTGACCTCACCTTCTCTGGAGATCTTTTCCCCACGGCCTCCAACCTCATAATCCCCCAACTCCGCACAGCCCGCTTCTACCTCCGTCCCAAGATCCACAAACAGGACTGCTCTGGGAGACCCATCATTTCAGCCTGTTCTTGTCCCACAGAACTTATTTATTCCTTTCTCGACTCTATTTTTTCCCCCTTGTCCAGTCTCTTTCGACCTACATCCACGACTCTTCTGACGCTCTCCACCACTTTGACAGTTTCAAGTTTCCAGTTCCCCGGCCCAAATCGTCTCCTTTTCACCATGGACGTCCAATCCCTCTACACCTCCATACCCCACCAGGACAGCCCACTTCTTCCTTGAACGGAGGCCCAATCAGTCCCCATTTACCACCATCCTCCTCCGCCTGGCTGAACTTGTTCTTACGTTGAACAACTTCTCCTTTGACTCCACTTACTTCCTCCAAATAAAAGGTGTCGCTATGGGAAGCGGTATGGGTCCTAGCTACGCCTGCCTTTTTGTGGGATACGTGGAACATTCTTTGTTTCAGTCCTCTGTAGGTCCCCTCTCGCACCTCTTTTTCCAGTACATTGATGACTGTATTGGTGCCGCTTCCTGCTCTCGCCCCGAACTGGAAAATTTCATCAACTTTCCTTCCAATTTCCATCCTTCCCTCACCTTCACGTGGTCCATCTCTGACTCTTCCCTTCCCTTCCTCAACTTCTCTATCTCCATTTCTGGGGATAGGCTGTCAACCAATATCTATTACAAGCCCACCAATTCTCACAGCTTCCTTGATTACACTTCCTCCCACCCCTCTTCCTGTAAGGACTCTATTCTCTTCTCCCAGTTTCTCTGTCCCCGTCGCATCTGTTCTAATGATGCCACCTTCCACACCAGTGCTTCCACTATGTCTTCATTTTTCCTCAACCGAGAATTCCCCTCCACCGTAGTTGACAGGGCCCTCGACTGTGTCTGTCCCATTTCCCGCACTTCTGCCCTTACCTCTTCCCCTCCTTCTCAGAACCATGATAGGGTCCCCCTTGTCCTCACCTTCCACCCCACCAGCCTCCATATTCAACATATCATCCTCTGCCATTTCCACCAATTCCAGCGCGATGCCACCACTAAGCACATCTTCCCCTCCCCTTTCAGCATTCCGAAGGGACTGCTCCCCCTGCGACACCCTGGTCCACTCTTCCATCACCCCCAACACCCACTCTCCTCCCCATGGCACCTCTCTGTGCAAGCACAGGAGATGCAACACCTTTCACCTTCTCCCTTCCCACCATCCAGGGACCCAAACATTCCTTCCAGGTGAAACAGCAATTTACTTGTACTTCTTTCAATTTAGAATACTGCAGTCACAATGCGGTCTCCTCTACATTGGGGAACCCAAACACAGATTTGATCGCTTTGCTGAACACCTCCGCTCAGTCCGCAAGCATGACCCTGACCCTACTGCTTGTCTTTTAATTCCCTGTCTCACTCCTACTCTGACCTTTCTGTCCTTGGCCTCTTTCACTCTTCCAATGAAGCTCAACAGAAGCTCAAGGAACAGTACCTCATCTTTCGATTAGGCCGTTTAGAACCTTCTGGACTCAACATTGATTTCAATAACTTCAGATCATAACCACTGCTCCCAATTTTTCGGACAGCAGGTGCTGGTAATGGTTCTGATGTTGCCATTTCCAGCTCCTCTAGACCCATCTTTTGTTTCTTTACTTGTCCCATTACCACCCTCCTTGCCTTGCACCATCATCCCTTTTGTAATTTAATCACTCCTGCCCTCCACCCTATCAGGGACCTTCGCTTTTGTTCTTTCCTCCCCTCCCCTTCCTTCCCCATTTCCCTCGCTCTGTACTTGCTTAAAAACTGTTTAATCTTCAACTACTTTCATTTCTGATGAAGGGTCACAACCTGAAACATTAAGTCTGTTTCTTTCTCCACAGATGCTGCTTGACTTGCTGAGTATTTCCAGCATTTTCTGTTTTTACTTTATATAAGAAAATACAGCCTTAGTTGCTCTGGCCTTTCTTCGTAACTCAGAGCCTTCATCCATGGTTTTACTCTGGTAAATCTGCTTTAAACCTTCTCCTGGCCTTTATATCCCTCTTATAGTGAGGTGCCCAAAGCTGTGTACATTACTAGAGATGTGGTCCAACTAAGGTTTTGTACAAAATTATCATGCCTTCTTGTTCTTGTCTTTATTCCCTCTCAATATAAATTTGAAAATCACATCTGACCTCTTAATGTTTTTTTTTTCTTTAACCCATTCCCTCCCATACTAGGCTTCCTTCCCAACTGTTCCTTCAAACAGGGTTTGTTTGCTTTCAAAAGTCACATTAAAAAAAATAAAATTAGAATGAGGAAAGAAAACACCTGTCTGCCTTTCTCTCTATTTGTGTCTTCCACTTTGCCTAAATAATGACCTATGTACATGGATCCCTAAGTCTCTTTGGACCTCCACTGTTTCGAGCTTTTCACCATTTAGAAAGTACTCTGATCTATCCTTTTTAGGTTCAAAGTGGATGACCTCACATTTGCCTACATTGAAATCTATTTGCCACAGTTTTGCCCAGTCACTTAATTTATTAATAGCTCTCTGTAATTTTATGCTTCCATCCACACTGCTTACAATGCTGCCTCTCTTTGTGTCATAGAAAATTTGGATATGTGGCTCTCTATCCTGTGATCTATGTCGTTAATAAATACAGTGAATAGTTGAGGCCCCAAACACAGATCCCTATGGGACACCACTAGTCACATCCTGCCAATTTGAGTACCTGCCCATTATCCCTACTCTTTGTCTCCTGCAGCTCAGCCAATTTCCTAACCAGGTCAATAATTTTCCCTCAATTCCATGAGCTTCAACTTTAGTTAACAATCTCTTATGAGGGACTTTATCGAATGACTCCTGGAAGTCCATATAAACAACATCCATAGACACTCCTCTGTCAACTACTTTAGTCACCTCTTCAAAAAATTCAATCAGGATTATCAGGCATGATCTACTCTTTACAAATCCATGCTGGCGCTCTCTGATCAGCTGAAAATTTTCAAGGTGTTCAGTCACTCTATCCTTAATTATAGACTCGAGTAATTTCCCGACAACAGATGTTAGGTTAACTGGTCTATAATTCCCTGGTTTCCCTCCCTCACCTTTCTTAAATAGTGGAGTGACGTGCAATTTTCTAATCCAAAGGAACGGTTTCTGAATCGAGAGAAGATTATAGTTAGGGCTTATGCAATATTCTCACCTACTTCCTTTAAAACTCTGGGATGGAAACCATCTGGCTCTGATGAGACAATTAGTTGGCTTTGAAATTCAACTGGTGATTTTTAAATTGAATTAACATTGAATGAATAAAAATATATGCATAGAAATTTGATTGCGCAGCACACATTTTACAGACGTAAAACGGATGCCAATGGATCCAATATGGCGGGCGGCATGCACGCGATCATTCCACACTGGAAGTATTAAACAGCCTTATTATAATATTTAAATCAGGGTCCTACGCTTGTTGTAGGTTTCTTTTGTGAAATTAGTCTGCCCCAGTGCTTGACTCTCCACGTGATAAACTCACTCAACAACTCGTGACGCTAATAGGCAAAAAGGACCCCTTCGCAGCACTATTTAAAGGGCTCATGCAATCCATACAGGTTAGTAGCTGGTTTATCCTTTTAGGCAGCTAGTTAACCTCTGGGCATTTTTTTTGCCTGCACATTTTTTTTGCTGCACATTGTCTTGCGTGCCCTCCAGCACCATCCTGGAATCTTTCCGAATAAAAGGAAATCCCAATCCCTCAATGTCCAGCTTGTTTGCGACCACAGGCAGTGCTTCATGCAGGACTGTGCCTGGTTTCCTGGCAGCAGACATGATTCATTCATCCTGTGCCAGTCCTCTGTGCTGTCTTTATTCGAACCAGTCAAATCACAGGCTGGCTACTGAGTGACAATGAGTTGTTGTACACCCTTGGGCACAGCCACAGAACGGGTGTACAACAAGAGCCATGCTGCCACCAGAAACGTTATTGAGCAGACGATTGGTGTGCTTAAACAACACATCCACTGCCTGGATCTTTCGAGAAGAATTTTGCAGTGCAGCCCAGACTGTTTTTCCAGGTTTGTGGGCGTGTTTTTCACGCTGCATAACTTTGCGACAATGAAAGGTCAGCCCTTACCACTTCCTAGGCAACAAGAAAAGCAAGAGGTAAGTGCCCCTACCTTCCAGAGCTCTTAGAGAGTAACTCATCCCAGAGCACTTCATGTCAACTATCCCTCCCATCCCCAATGCACCAACACTCTTGCAATCCTTATCATTTGTAAACAATTTTACAACACCAAGTTATAGTCCAGCAATTTTATTTTAAATTCACAATCTTTCGGAGGCTACCTCCTTCCTCAGGTGAACGATGTGGTGCAGTCCCAGGAGAGTGGTTTTGGCTCCATGGGAGAGGCACCTCCTGTCATCTCTCAGGATGACAGCATGAACAATCCTTATCATCACCATTGTTACTACCACCATCCAATTGCCTTCCTTCAGTCCAGTCTCATGAGTCTTCCCTTTACTTCACTATAAATATTAACACCAACATCAGAGTAAAAAAGATTAATCCAAAAACTCAATTCCATCTGTGTATAATATTTAACAGGAATAATTGAGAATCATCCTTGTGCAACACTTTAGTGCCTGTCTTGGGTGCTTCTTTACATATTCTAGTGCTCTTACGAAGTGTTTCCTGAGTGGCTACAGCTTAGGAGGTGGAAGGCTGCTAAGCTTCTATTGAGGACATTTCAGATGGGTATGGTGGGTATCCTCGAGCAGCTCTGGGCCTTGAGGGCCCAGTCGTAGACTGCAGCATCTCTGCATGGCTGGGGCAATCTGGCCCAGCCGGTTGTATGGCATGGCACTAACATGGGCAGTGGTGGAGTGGGTGGCAGGGGAACAGTCATGCTGTCATCCTGAGAGATGACAGGAGGTGCCTCTCCCATGGAGCCAAAACCACTCTCCTGGGACTGCACCTCAGCACTCCTACGGCTCTGCACAAGAACAGGGTGCAGCAGTGATATGATGCGCTGGAAGCTCCTGTCAACAATGGACCCCAAAGCCAAAATCTGAGGTTCCATGGTAGCAGTGTGAGCTGCCATGGAAGCTGTCAGAGCTGTCAGGAGAGGTTCTATCATGGTGGGTGCCACTGTCGTGTTCATGGAGTGACCACTTGCCCTATGTTGGACAGAATGATCTCCATTCTCTGTGCGAAGCCCTGGCACAAGTTGGAGCTGGTTTCCTCCATGCTCTCATTCATTGCACGTAAGCTCACTGGCAGGGCCCTTGAAGTCTGCACCTGAGTCCTCTGCAGCAGAGCTAGTATGTGATCTCAGCCTCTTGCGAGCTGATACCTGTGGAATCCTATCCCCCTGCCCTAGCTCCTGCACACTTGTGGCCAGTGATTCATCATATGAAGATCCCACTTAAGGGCCTAGCCTCTAAAATACACCTATGGGCCTAGCTTCTAAGCTGGTGCTTACTAGGGTTAGATCAAGTGACACTGCATCTTCAGGAAGGCTGCTCTCCTCTTCCTGAAGTGGCACGGGGCATCTACATTTTCAGCACCTGAAATAGATGAGAAAGACAAGGATTAGCTTTTAATGTGATGGGAGAGCAGAGAGAGATGAGTGTCTGCTGAATGCAGCTGCAGTTTGTCATGCAGAATGTGTAGGGTGAGATAGAAATAAGAAGGGAAAAGGAGGATAAGTTGTGAAGAAACCCTGTGTGACGTCTTCTCCAGCATTGCCACTTGCCATGACCATGACACTCCCCTTGCCCGTGATGGCCAGCATGTTTTTTGCCAGAGGGCACAGGATATGTAAGCGAGTTCAGCCTCCTCCGGTCGAGGCATCCTGCTGCATGTTGTGCATGACCTTCTCCTGTAAGGGAGTGTGTTGGCAGCAGTCTTATGACATATTTTAAGTAAGTGCATATCATGGTGTAATAGTTCATATGTTGTGTGAAAGATGTGAGTTGTGGGGAAGTGAGGGTTCTAATAGTGGTGAGAATAGGAGATGCAGAGTGTGTGTTTATGAGAAGGAGGTGGAGGGAAGTGTGGTGCAGTGATTGTAGGAGAGAGAAGAGAAATGGGGAGGGGAGTTTTGTGAGTAGTGTGCCTGCAGGTGGTGGAACTGTAAGGAGAGAGTAATTGAGGGGAAAAGTAAGATTCTTACCTTGACAACTTTGTTGAGGTCATTGAACTTTTTCCTGCATTTCAGTCACGTCCTGGGAGTTAAGCTCCTGACATTAACCTCCTCTGCAATCTCTTCCCACTGAGAATGGAGGTGTTGCCTGCAGGAATTTCTTCCCCACCAAGAGGACTAGGATCTCTCTTATCCTGTCGACAGCCTGGACCACAGCCTCGAAAGCTACATCCAAGAACCTGGGTGCCCGCTCTGTATCTCTTCCAGCCACTTTAGACCTTTACAGCCTGTCCCTGCTGTCTGCAGCCAGAATGCACCTCCCCTTTAAGAGGTGCTGGCTGTCTTTAAGTGGCGTCAGTCAAGCCCGATTTCCAGTCCCTCAAACAGGCGCACAGTCAATGAGTAGCGTGGGTAGCGCTGGCTGCATGCCTGACTCACGATAATAAGCTGGTAGCACCAATTTATTGTGGTCCCTGCAACCAGGTGAACAGATGTGAACATGTGCCCCGCCCCCTTTTCGGGTGCAATCGAATTTCTAGGCGCTCACTCTCCCCAACTTAATACACTTTCTAAAGTTTATAGAACATGAAATAAAAACTACAACAGGTGTGTAATTAGAACATGGTCATTTTTGCTTAAATAAATGCTCAGTACAAATCTTACGTCAATAAAGCTTTTGAAATTTGCTCACTTGTTTTCAAAATTATTTGAAGAAAACCTACTGACTAGAAAGTGCTAGATGCTAAAGAAAAGGTATTGTATCAGTACAGCTGCCTGAACAGTACTGAAGCGTTCTGGGAAAGTTGGTACAGAGCACATGCTCAGACTGCACAATCCAATTCAACTCACAAGTCACAACTCTGGGCAGAAATCGCTCGGAGTGGCGAACCAACACTGCTTGCTGCTCCATAGAATTATACTAACCCAGTAACTTGCCCGTCTTTTCTTCGGGCACTTCCTCTAATAGGAAGCGGAGAAGGGCCCAGCGTCAGGTCAGGTGAAGCTAAGACCCTGGGAGAAGCGAGAGGATCAATCTCTCCCCTCGACCAATCAGATCGCAGCATTTTTGACACGCTGCGAAACTCTCTGCAGGCTTAAAACCAGGAAGTGAAAGGTACAATATTAAAATCTTTGTAAAAACAGTTATGGACAGTGAAAAAAAGAGAGGCTAAGAAATAATTGAATTAAATAAAAGAGACAGAAGGGAAAAAGTAAGAAAAATTTAACTTTTTAATTAAAAAAAAAATTTTCTTTAATGACCAAAAACTATTAAAATAAGGCGTATTGAGACTCCACATGTTTGAAAGTTAATTTTTAGTTGTTTGGCAGTCATTAAGACTATTAAAACTTAGTTTAGACCTGTATTTTTAAGTGTACCTGTTTTGTTGCGATATTAGTTACTTTCCAGCAGGGCAGCTAAGCAAGTTTGCACGTTTTCAATGATTTCTCTGATTGCAGCTTGCGATATATCTTTAATTTGAAGCCATCACATCGCCGGCGAAACACCAGGAGAAGTTCCGGATTTCCGTGTTTCACTGCACGTGCACAAATGTCTGAACTTGCTCCTCCATTTTGCCACCGTTATTTCGCAAGCAATTTCTGCCCCATCAAGTCCAAGTCCAAGTCCAAGCCCAAGCTTTTGGGAGAGGCTGATGCTTTCAAATAAACATTTTAGTAAATGCACTAAAAGACACAAAAGGCAATTCAGTGGATACATTTGATCATGTTATTGTGAAATATGTAATTGTTTGACATTTTTATTTTGGTTCAATCCTTATATTGGACATAGAAATTTCAGTTACTAAGAAAAAAATGGCACTAAAAAATTCAGAAGTATTTTGAGCAATTTGTGGGAGCCTGGTGCATAGATTGCAATCACAGTTACGTCTTTGCACGGGTAAAACTCATTATAAATGAGAACACAGAAATGTATAAGGGAAAAAGTTGACAGAAATGTGACAACAGGAAACCAATTGTGCAAACAAGAAATGCATGAAGCCGTAAGATCTTTACGATGGATGTTATAGATGGATGTAGAGGTAACTGCACAGCTAAATCATTTTACTCCTGCACTGCGAAATACTGATTTCAGATTTTAGGGAGATGAGTTGTTCCATATTATTTTCACCAACAATTCAACCATCAACCACAGTAGTTGTGACAGAGGGTAACATTGACTCATTCATCTATGGAGCTGGAGCATTGCAGAGTTCATCAGTACTATCGGGGTGTTGTACAGAATAAGACCCCATGAAATAAAATCAGAACAAAAATAACTCTAACCAGGATAAGAAATCCCATGACTGGAAAGATTATTTTTCTGACTCTGGCTTCTTTTGTGTTAAATTGAGGTGCCTGTGAAGAAAAGATCCATTGCCATTGGCAAACCAAACTAAGGATACATAGTGATGGTGTACATAAACAGAAATGGCGTCTACTTCTAGTCTCAATATCAATGGAGACACCAGAGCTACCAAAATTCATATAATGAATAATCATTTACATCAGATGAAGTCTTACAATGTCTCTGAATAGTTGCCCTAACTCTAATTTAATTAGTGTGGTTAAAATAAATAATCTTGGCAGATTATAAAAAATGTGATCAGCTGCAAAATTATCTGGTAATGACCAAGATTAAGAGAATTTTTTTATAGATCAAATAAATAAAGACAGAGGACAGAGACATCTTCATTGTTCAAAAACTTGAGCACATACACACCAGATATTGTTTTATTTGGAGCCATTTTTTAAGTAGAAGTCTGTGGGGTAGCAGTCATTATCATATCATATCTATACCAAATCATTTAACTTTTCAGCTATAGTGGGGATGTTTTTAATTTGATTTGTCATGAAACAGAAGGAAATCTAGTCAGTATAAGAAATTATAAATATTATCAGGGAATGGACAAGTGATTCATCCATGGCTAACTAAAGAAGTTACGGATAGTATTAGATTAAAAGGAGAGGCCTATAATGTTGCGAAGAAGAGCAGTAAGCCTGAGGATTGGGAGAGTTTTAGAAACCAGCAAAGGATGATGAAAAAATTGATAAAAAGGGAGAAAATAGAATATGTAAGTAAACTAGCAAGAAATATAAAAACAGATTGTAAGAGCTTCTACAAGAATGTAAAAAGGGAGAGAGTAGTGAAAGTAAACGTGGGTCCCTTAGAGGCTGAGACAGGAGAAATTATAATAGGGAATAAGGAAATGGCAGGGACGTCAAACAAATATTTTGTATCTGTCTTCTCAGTGGAAGACACAAAAAGCATACCAGAAATAGTGGGGAATCAAGGGGCTAATGAGAGTGAGGAACTTAAAGTAATTAATATCAGTAGAGAAAAAGTACTGGAGAAACTAATGGGACTAAAAGCTGACAAATCCCCTGGACTTGATGGTCTACATCCTAGGGTTCTAAAAGAGGTGGCTGCAGAGATAGTGGATACATTGGTTGTGATCTTCCAAAATTCCCTAGATTCTAGAATGGTCCCAGTGGATTGGAAGGAAGCAAATGTGACCCTGCTATTCAAAAAAGGAGGAAGAGAGAAAATGGAACTACAGGCCATTTAGCCTGACATCAGTCGTCAGGAAAATGCTGGAATCCATTATTAAGAAAGTGGTAACAGGGCACTTAGAAAATCATAATATGATTAGGCAGAGCCAACATGGTTTTATGAAATGGAAATCGTGTTTGATAAATTTATTAAAGTTTTTTGAGGATGTAACTAGCAGGATAGATAAAGGGGAACCAGTGGATGTAGTATATTTGGATTTTCAAAAGTCATTCGATAAGGTGCCACATAAAAGTTTGTTACGCAAGGTAAGAGGTCATTGGGTTGGAGCTAATATATTAACATGGATAGAGGATTGGTTAACGGACAGAATACAGAAAGTAGGGATAAACGGGTCATTTTCAGGTTAGCAGGCTGTAACTAGTGGAGTGCCGCAAGGATCAGTGCTTGATGACTTAGATGAAGGGACCAAGAGTCATGTATCCAAGTTTGCTGATGATACAAATCTAGGTGGGAAAGTAAGCTGTGAAGAGGACATAAAAGGCCCCGATTTTAGAATGGAGGCAAGATGGCAACAGGGGGGGTGAATGAGTGCGTGGGTAACTCGACCAATAAAATATGTTCATTTCCCTCGCGATCGCAATTGAATTGGTGCCACTTAACGTGGCTTCCGTGTTTGCTGTTGGAAAGCTGTGCAGTGGGCGGACTGCGCATCAGAATCACAGCTGTCAGCGGGAGGAGCTCTATTAAAGGGCCATTGCTCCAAAGGCTTTTGTGGAGCAAAGACCCAGAAACCACAATGGAGCAGCACAGGGGCAAGGCTTCTCCAAGGTTTAGCGACGCCTCACTCCAGGTGCTACTGAACGGGGTGAGGAGGACGAGGGAAGTGTTTTACTCTGCGGACAGGAGGAAGTGACCTGCCTCTGCCACCAAGAAGGCCTGGCTCGAGGTGGCAGAGGAGGTCACCAGCAGCAGCAACATCTCCCACACCTGGATTCAGTGCAGGAAGTGCTCCAATGACCTAACTAGGTCAGCAAAAGTGAGTACACTTATTGATTCTCCTACATTCCGTGTTCCACATCACCACCACGCTCTCCCCCACCCAACTCATTCTGCACTGCCAAGACTACTCTATCACATCACTCCTCACACCCACTTAAGGCTCATCCTCAAATTACCTGCACGTCCTCAGCACTTCCTCACCTCCCCATTAGTCACCCCACCACTACCATTCACCCCAATCCACAACCAATGTGATGTCTCTGTCTCATACTCACCCTCTGATGCATCTCTTTCACGGTCAGCCTCACCCAAACCAACGCATTCATCGGTTGGCCATTTCACCATTACTCACTCACTCATGTCTTCTTTCTCCCCTTCTAGGAGAAGAGAGTGCAAAATGCACGTGAGTGGGCGAGGACTGGAGGGGGGCCACCACAAACACTGGTCCTCACAGATGTGGTGCATGAGGTGCTGGAGCTGAGCCGCACCCTCGAGTGCCAAACCGTCGGGGATGGCGAGACTGGCACCCCACAATCATCTGGTGACACAATTTTAACATTCATCACACACAACATGAATTGATGTTATCAATGCCTTTCCATCTTCAACACCTCAGTATGCTCATCGCAAGATGACACATCTGTGATGACGCTTAATATTGCATTCTGTTCTCTTACAGGGCCTTCAGCAACCGCAGTGACGGCAGAGGGCGATTCCTCAGAGGACCTGCTGGCCTCTGATGGTGCACCGTCACATCTTAGTGAGACATCCACCAGCGCAGATACTCACACCTCAGTGGGTCCTAGTAGTGAGTTAGTTGGGTTGGCACCTGGTGAGTTACCACACACAAGTGAGTATGAGCAGACACTAGTGACAGGGGCACCTGTGGAGAGTCCCTGTCGGTGGGAGCACTCCTCTCCAGGCTCTGCTCAGCAGGACGCAGATGCTGAACCCTGGGGGTCATCCTTTAAAAGGAGAATGATCGAGGGACAGCAGCACATTTTCAAGGTGCTGGAAAAGGTGCCACGTGCACTCTCCACTATGGCGCAGAGGATGGAGGAGTCCAACTCTTGCATGAGTGGAATGGTGGCACAGGTACAGGAGGGAATCTTTGAGATACTGTCACAGGGACATGAGGGAATCTCTGAGATAGTGTCACAGCGACTCTGAGATAGTGTTGCAGGTAACTGCGAGAATGTCTGAGATAGTGTCGCAGGTAAGTGCGGGAATGTCTACAATGGAGAGAAGGCTAGCCTCCGTTGAGCTTCAAGCACGGCTTACAAATGAGTCCATTCAGGTCTTGACAACGGTCGTTCGGACTCACGGTGAACAACATTTTGCCGCCTTAAACA
This sequence comes from Heptranchias perlo, assembly GCF_035084215.1. Taxonomy (NCBI): domain Eukaryota; kingdom Metazoa; phylum Chordata; class Chondrichthyes; order Hexanchiformes; family Hexanchidae; genus Heptranchias; species Heptranchias perlo. Next base: position 50,317,076 of record NC_090332.1, on the reverse strand, counting down.
GGCTGACAGATACTTTGGAAGTGGCCTTCCAACACATCACACATGTCCACCACACTGCTCTCCAGCAAGGTGGTAGGAGTGATGTGGGACTGGCCCAGGGGAGGGATGATGGCGAAAGGCGACATGGAAGTGGGAACGTCACTCGAAGCGCTCCCATGTCTCACCCGTTGCCCCCCTCTCAACCAGTACCCAAAATGCTGCCTCCTCTCCAGGTAGCCGAGTCTGCCCCTGCAGAGGTGCAGGTGGAACAGTCTTTGGAGGGACCCTCACGGGCTCCAAAACCCAGAGGGCATAGGCCTAAAGCATCTAAGCAGTCAGGGCATGAACATGAGAAACCTGCCACTACCTCTGCTGCAGCCACAGGGGATGCACCACATAGAAGTAGTCGGAAGAGAAAAGCGAAGGTTTTGTGAGCACGAAGGGGATGCACAAGGGTGTTTGACAGACTGTCATGTTTTTCATTTATATTTGTTTTTTGTTAAAGTCACATTAAATGCTATGATTATCATTACTTCTGCCACGTCTTGCCCATTCTTGACTGGCTTTTGTGATAGGACCCTTTCATGAGGTTCACCATGAATGGCGACACTTGATGCCACCCAGTGGGTCACTTTACAGTGGGCGTATGTGTAGTTGCAGGACTGTTTTGTGCAGGGAGGGGTGGGGGGGGGGGGGCTGGTGTGGCCGCTGCTTTATCCAGGTGGTGTGAGGACTGGGCTCTTCACAATGTCTGATGTTAGGAGAACTGTTCACATATCAGTGACTCCCTGGCCTCACAAGCAGCCAGGTGAGCTGCTGCTCTGCCCATGGGTTCCTCCTCCTCCTCCTCCTCCTCCTCCTCCTCCACCTCCGCCTCCACCTCCTCCTCCTCAATGTGGAAGGCAAATGTGGATGGGGCCTCTCAAGCGGCACCCCTTTCTGTTGTCCTATGTTGTGCAGGGCACAACACACTACTATAGTGTTCCCAACTCTGTCTGGTGCGTATTGAAGTGCTTCCCCAGAATGATCAAAGCACCTGAAGCGGATCGTGAGCAGCCCTATAGCATGCTCAATTTTAGACCTGGTGGCAATGTGGCTGTCGTTATATCAACGCTGTTGCTCGTTGATGGGGTTCTTCGGAGGTGTCATGAGCCACGTGTGCAGGGGGTATCCCTTGTCCCCAAGGAACCAGCCCTTAAGGGTGTTCGGTGCGGGGCGGGATGTTGGATTCTCTCAGAATGAAGGAATCGTGGCAGCTGCCAGGGAATCTGGCACACATGTGAAAGCATCTCTTGCGGTGGTCACAAATGAGCTGAGCATTGTTGGAGTGATACCCCTTTCTGTCGATGAACAGTCTTGGCTCATGTGGAGGTGCTCGTATTGCTTTATGAGTGCAATTGATTGCACCCGTGGGAAGCCAGCCACCAAGTGGAACTCCACTGCCCTCTCGGTCTGGCTGGGGTCATCCATGAGGAAGTTGACATAGTGCAAGGCCCTGCGAAACAAGCCGTCGGTGACCTGCCTTATGCACTTGTGTGCAGACGACTGAGAGACCCCGATGATGTCCCTGGTAGCACCCTGGATTGATCCGGAGGTGAAGAAGTTGCGGGCAGTGGTAACTTTGACAGCGACGGGTAATGAGATGCCGCCAGGCCCAGCTGGGAACAGCTCAGCATGAAGGAGGTTGCAGATGCCTGCGATCACCTGGCGAGTCACTCTGAGCCTCCGTATGCACTGCTTCTCGGAGAGGTCCAGGAAGCTGAGCCTCAGTCTGTAGACCCTGTGGCGAATGTAGTGCCTCCTGCGATATCACTCCCTCTGTTGTTGCCTTCTGTGCTCTTGTGCAGGTGCCTGTGGCGCAGCACCGTGTTGTGGAGCTGAAAGTGGCGTAAGTGCACGCCGTGCCTGGTGAGGATGGTGATGTTGCTCGTCCTCGGATGTAGTGGTGAATGCAGCCGCCGCCGCCCCCCCCCCCCCACCATCCTGATGGTGTCAGTTTGCGGGGGTCCAAAAAGTTGGTAAATATGAATAAAGAAGAATTTTGAGTGGAAAGTAAGAATTTTCAGTGTAAACACGAAGATCTCGCAGCCAAAAGTTTATCTGAAAGAACTGAGTGCCTTGCAGCAAGAACTCTCCTTTTATCCCGATCTGTCAAACAAGCATTTGAATGTCCAACTGGCTGCTGGCTGAAACACGTCTGGTAGAACATGGGATGTTTCCCACAGCACGGAAAACACGCTGAGGATGTTTGAAAATCGGACCCCTGCCTTATTGTGCACAAAATTAAGTACTTCAAGTATTTAAATAAGTATCATCCCGCCGGCTTTAATTGCCGGTGGCACTTCCCTATTCGGGAGGTCCGCATCAGTGGGGAACCCGGACGTCTGCGGGTTGGAGCCGGGTTCCGAACCCGCTTGGGAATTCCCTGATTTTCGGAGTCCCCCCCACCTCCAACACACACGCACTTGGATTCGAAAATCGAACTCAAAGAGTCTGCAAAGGGATATAGACAGGTTAAGTGAGTGGGCAAGAAGGTGGTAGATGGAGTATAATGTGGGGAAATGTGAGGTTATTCACTTTGGTAGGAAGAATAGAAAAACAGAATATTTTTTAAACGGTGAGAAACTAATAAATGTTGGTGTTCAGAGAGATTTGGGTGTCCTTGTACAAGAAACTCAAAATGTTATCATGCAGGTACAGCAAGCAATTAGGAAGGCAAATGGTATGTTGGTGTTTACTGCAAGAGGGTTGGAGTACAAGAGTAAGGAAGCCTTACTACAATTGTACAGGGCTTTGGTGAGACCTCACCTTGAGTAGTGTACAGTTTTGGTCTCCTTACCTAAAGAATGATATACTTGCCTTAGAGGCAGTGCAATGAAGGTTCCCTAGATTGATTTCTGGGATGAGAGGGATGTCCTATGAGGAGAGATTGAGTAGAATGGGTCTATACTCTTTGGAGTTTAGAAAAATGAGAGGTGATCTCATTGAAACATACAAATTTCTGAGGGGGCTTGACAGAGTAGATGCTGAGAGGATGTTTCCCCTGGCCGGAGAGTCTGGACTAGGGGGCATAGTCTCAGGATAATGGGTCAGCCATTTAAGACTGAGATGAGGAGGAATGTCTTCACTCAGAGGGTTGCGAATCTTTGGAATTCTCTACCCGAGGGTTGTGGATGTTGAGTCGTTGAGTATATTCAAGGCTGAGATAGATAGATTTTTGGACTTTAGGGGAATCAAGGGATATGGGGATTGGGTGGGAAAGTGGAGTTGATGTCGAAGATCAGCCATGATCTTATTGAATGGTGGAACAGGCTCGAGGGGCCGCTTGGCCTACTCCTGCACCTATTTCTTATGTTCTTATGTACAATCTTTAAAATATAAATCATATATAAATAATATTTCCGTTGTTATCTCTAAAGGTGCATATGGTTATAGGTGCTCCACTGGGAGAATGATGATGTGGAGATGCCGGTGATGGACTGGGGTTGACAATTGTAAACAATTTTACAACACCAAGTTATAGTCCAGCAATTTTATTTTAAATTCACAAGCTTTCGGAGGCTTCCTCCTTCGTCAGGTGAACGATGTGAAAACGAGGATTTCATTTTCACATCGTTCACCTGACGAAGGAGGAAGCCTCCGAAAGCTTGTGAATTTAAAATAAAATTGCTGGACTATAACTGGGAGAATGATGATAGACGCCCTTTACTTAATAAATTGATATCGGAGCATACATTTCAACTTGGTCACACAGCCCAAACAATCTTACAGCCTTTCTCATTACCAGATTTAGATGGCGTGATGAGCATGATTGACTAAGACAGAAATATTTAATTTAGACATCTTCCTCAGGTTAGCAGGCCAAGCTTCATTCCATGTACTGTGAAGCAAAGTGTCAAGTAAAACAACCAAAATCATATAAATGTTAAATCTTATATATGATAATAATGTCAGACACCACAATCAAATGACTTCTTATTTAGTAGTTTGTTCAGATCAGGCAATATGCTCTGCCAAAGTTTTGCAGGATTGGAAGCAGCTAAACATAGTACCTATGTCTAAAAATGATAACAAGACTGCCCAAAAAATCCGGGCCCATTGGTGTAACATCAGTACCGGGGAGGCCATGTAATCTCTTCTAAAGGGGAGATTAGAGGAGTATCTGTAAAACAATAACTTAATAAGAAACATCCAGTACTATTTTAGAAGGGAAAAATTCTATCTATCAAACCTCCCTGACTTCTTTGACAATGTTATGGTGTAATGTCAGAATTGGGGAGGCAGGGGTACAAGTTGAGTGCAGTCCACAAGGGCTACAATCAGATGTGCTTGGAACCCTGATGTTTCTAATCTACATAAATGATCTAGACACTGAAACCAACTTTGAGTTGGCTAAAGTTGCAGGCAACACAAAAATAGGGAGAGCAGTAGAGATAGAGGATGCAGCAAATGATTTACAAAAGGATTTAGGTCAGCTAATGCAATTGAGCAAACACATAGCTAATGAAATTAAATGTAACACTAATGATTAACACTAAGGCAATCACATAATAAAACTGCTCTTCTATACTTATTTTAATGCTGAACACTTAGAGAAAATATATCTTTAATGCTATGTCTAAAACTGATGGTAAGTTGTTTATGCTTAAGACTTGCAGTTTAAAGGACTCAGCCATAAGTGAAGTATTTAAAGAGGACAAAATAAGGTCATAATTGCAATTTAATTATTCATTTTAGTGCAGCTATTGAGATTCATGGGTTTAATGAGCTTAACTTGCCAAAATCTAAACAATTCTCTTTCCCTGCATAAGGTTGTTAAAAAGTACTGACACTTGTTTCCTCACCAACGGTTGATCCTAGTTATTATGTAGTAGTAAGAGATAGAAAGACATTCAAAGTCCTATTTCATCATTGTAGTGGACAAGCATTGAGATGGGAGTTAGCTGCAACACTTCAAATGTGCATCTGAAGCAGGTACATTATAACATGGTAAATAAATGCACTATTGTCCATTTAAAATAGGCACAATGGGTGTATCCACTGCACTGACATGGTGGAGATGTGCTTCAGGAATGTATTCTCCACTGCACCAATATTAGGAGTACAGTGCAGTGTATGTATTTTTGTGAGCATTTTTGAAACATCACATAAACCAAAGTTGTGGTACTAAATGCAAAAGGGAATTAGTTTGGTACAAATAATCCTCTGGCTGCATTCTGTTCTTTTAAATATCCAGGTGATATTTACAATAAGTATGAAAAAAATCAAATGAACAGATTATTCACAATTGATAACCAGGCCTGAACTGAAGATGTGACTTCTACGTAAGACTTCTTACCTTTAGGATAAAAAATCTTTCCTCCAGAATCCTAAAACATGAAGTATGTTCATGAAATAGATGTAGCAACAGATTGCATTCTCAGGACAGCTACAATTGTTAAGAACTGATAAATATTGTAATGTCATGGTGCAGTGCATTGAAGCCTAATATGCTGTGCCATGGAATGTTAGTTCCTGCATGGCAATTCTCCACTTGGTGAGTTAGCAGTTATAGTTGTTGTGAGGAAGTGCTGACTGGAGGCCAGCTGTTTCTCCACAGGAAGAGAGAGTAATTTGGAGGGAGCAACATCTTTGCACATTTTTGCAATCAGCAGCTGGTTTCAGAGTAAAATTGGCAAAAACCCAGGAACGAGTTACCTCCTGCCTTCTTACTAGAGATGCTGTGTGGTATAGGGAGATTCAAGAAAGGGAAAGGAGAGAATATACCGTAAAGAAAAGAAGTTGGTCAAAAAAAAAGTGTAATCAAAACTGAAAAGTATAATAGTAATTCCCTTTTGTAGAGAAAAGAACACCTAACAATGGTGGGCAAACAAGTGTACGACACCAGGAGAACTCCCTGAATCAAAAGCAAAATACTGCGGATGCTGGAAATCTGAAATAAAAACACAAAATGCTGGAAAAGCTCAGCAAGTGAGGCAGTATCTGTGGAGAAAGAAACAGAGTGAACGTTTCAGGTCGAAGACCTCACGTCAGACCAGTTCTGTTTCTTTCTCCACAGATGCTGCCTCACTTGCTGAGCTTTTCCAGCATTTTCTGTTTTTATCATAGGAGACCTCCAAGCTCTTCTTTGAATAGTGCCATGGGATTTTTTACATCCACCTGACAGGCAGAGTTTAACCTCAGTTTAACATCGCATCTGAAAGACAGAACATCTGAAAATGCAGCACTCCCTTATCCCTGCACTGGAGTGTCAGCCTATATTATGTGCTCAAGTCCTGGAGCGGGACTTGAACCCACAACCTTCTAAATCGGAGGTGAGACAGCTAACAAAGAATTATGTAGAATCAAAGGTGAGACTGCTAACAAAGAATTATGTAGAATCAAAGGTGAGACTGCTAACATAGAATTATACACAGTCTACAACACAGAAACAGGCCATTTGGCCCAACTGTGATGTTTATATTCCCACAAGTCTCCTCTCATTCTAAATACCTCCAAATACCCCAACACCTATATTTTGCCTTCTCCCTCATCAACCCATTCATAATTTTAAAGATCTTTATTAGGGCTCTTCCTAGCCTTCTCTTTTCCAGAGGTAAGTGCCCCAGCCTGTTCACTCTTTCCTGATAGTTGCATCCTCTCAATTCTGGAAACATCCTTGTAAATCTTTTCTGTACTTTATCCAATGCTTCAGTTTCCTTTGGAGGATGGAGCACAGCACCGTGCACAGTACTCTAAGTGTTCTAACCAAAGTTTTATATATATTTAACATTACCTCCCTTCTTCTATGTTTTATTCTGCTAGAAATGAATCCTAGTACTTTGCACTCTTTATGACATTATCAACATGTGGTGCTACTTTTAGTGATTTATATATATTTATATATCTGTATACCCAGATCTCTTATGCCTCTTATCCATTTAGTTTCTTACCTTCCGACCAAAATGAGCCACCTCACACTTCACTATATTCAATTTCATTTGTCACTTATCTGCTCCATTCTGCAATGTTTATGTCTTCATGTATTTTGGTGTGGTCCTCCATATTATTAGTTATACCTCTCAGTTTGTTATAATCTGCACATTTTGGCATGCTTGGGGCCTGGAAATTGAATTGGACCTAAGGGTCCACCGCCTGCCATATTGGAAAAGACTCCTTCATAGGTGTCCAAGGTGCAAACCTGAAACAGGCCTTGGGCTGTATCTATGTGCAAATAATGCCTGTCTTCTACCCGCTTTGCAAGATTGGGTTATGCTTGACCGCATCATGCATGCTGCAGTCAGTATTCTCAGACGCATAACAGCCAAACCAGCAGTCCTTAAAGGGATCGCTGGAGGCTGCCAGGGTTTAATTTTTTTTTACTTACCTTATTGTAGAGTCGGGAGGCGCAGGAGTGCTCCTCTCATTGCACATTAAATTAGTGGATCGCTGCTGGCCACTGCTTGTCCCCCCCCGCGCCCCCCCCCCCCCACCGATTGCCTCACCGCCCTCTTGGACTCTACTTATGACCTCGGCCAGCATCCGAGTTGGTCAATTTTTCTGCCCCCCCCCCCCCCACCCCGGACCAGCAAGTTGCCCTTGGGCTGCAAGTGGTACCTGCACCTCGCCAATAATAAAGATATGAGGCCGGCGGACCAATTTCCCATAGTCCTGCCATCAGTCCATTTGGGCGTCTGCAGCATGCGCAGTACCGGAATCACGCTACATTTCAGACGCAATCCAACTTCTAGCCTTCTTTCAATCCATTCTGCCACCATAGCCCCTGAATCCACTCACCCTGACCTTTGTTATACGTCTGCTATGTGGCTCCTTACTGAAGGCCTTTGGAAAGCTCATGTATACCACATCGACTGCTTTGCCTTTGTCTGCTCTTACTTCTTCAAATAATTCAATAAGGTTGGTTAAGTGTAATCTTCCTTTTAGGAACTAATGAAGCCAAGTTGAATTTTCATAATGTGAAAAATATTCTAACAAGTTTGGGTTCTTTTACTAATTACATTTAGTGCTATAACATTGTGGAACCAAGAAAAATCTGCAGTTGTTTGAGTGGCTCTGGGTAAAGATCTTTAGGGATTCCATGCATCAAGTGACAAGGCTATTTATGTATATATGGATGTACTGTGAATGCAATGCTTACTAGATAATTGTGTATTATTGGTTGTAATTGTGTTATGACCCATTTATGTCCTGAGAAATCTTTTAAAGTGAAATAAATGTTAAAGAGGTCTTGCATTTGCTAATATATAATAAAATCCTTCTATTCAAAGTCATTTTCTTTTAGAGTCTTTAGATTTAGTAACCACCTCCCCTTGACATTCAACGGCATTACCATCGCCGAATCCCCCACCATCAACATCCTGGGGGTCAACATTGACCAGAAACTTAACTGGACCAGCCATATAAATACTGTGGCTACAAGAGCAGGTCAGAGGCTGGGTATTCTGTGGCGAATGACTCACCTCCTGACTCCCCAAAGCCCTTCCACCATCTACAAGGCACAAATCAGGAGTGTGATGGAATACTCTCCACTTGCCTGGATGAGTGCAGTTCCAACAACACTCAAGAAGCTCAACATCATCCAGGACAAAGCAGCCCACTTGATTGGCACCCCATCGACCACCCTAAACATTCACTCCCTTCACCACTGGCGCACTGTGGCTGCAGTGTGTACCATCCACAGAATGCACTGCAGCAACTCGCCATAGCTTCTTCGACAGCACCTCCCAAACCCGCGACCTCTACCACCTAGAAGGACAACAGCAGCAGGTACATGGGAACAACACCACCTGCACGTTCCCCTCCAAGTCACACACCATCCCGACTTGGAAATATATCGCCGTTCCTTCATCGTTGCTGGGTCAAAATCCTGGAACTCCCTTCCTAACAGCACTGTGGGAGAACCTTCACCACACAGACTGCAGCGGTTCAAGAAGGCAGCTCACCACCACCTTCTCAAGGGCAATTAGGGATGGGCAATAAATGCCGGCCTTGCCAGCGACACCCACATCCCATGAACGAATAAAAAAAACTGGTACCTACTAGTTTCTGTCCTGTAAAAATCTGCATTAATTTATAACAACATAACATTTGCATCTACTCTTGTGAACCAGGCTGCAAATCCTGTCAAGCTATCAAGCCATTAATAACTTCCAATGCATTATACCATTCATGCATGCATCAAACAAG